>NW_026867041.1:0-124311 GCF_026571515.1 Ruditapes philippinarum
CCCCGCCATTGTGACGAATTTTGTTCAACAACGCCACCACTTTATTGAAACATCATGACAGAAACTTTACGGGAGAAATAGACTGAGATACGTTGATAGTGTTTGTTTGCGCAATGACTTTTCATATATAATCATTTTTCATTTATAAATATTCATTTATTGTAAATAAATTTGTATATATTTTCTGTTCCGAGTTGTTGGTTGTTTTAGATAGCAATTGTGGTCGGCCTGGTATCCCATCGTAGTCCCTATTGTGACAACTTGGTAGACATGTTTCACCTTAATATCTAAGCTCTAGCTCCTTGGGTTTTTAAAGTATACATATACGGAAAATCGATGACCTCCCCCCCCCCCCGGGGCCAATTTTGACCCCAGGGCTTTAAATTGAACAAACTTGGTAGCCACTCACCAGAAGATGTTTCATGCTTAATATCTTAGCTCTAACTATGTGGGGTTTTTAAAAGAATTTTTTTAAAAGTTTTTATTATATACATATAAGGATAATCAATGACCCATGGGGGGGGGGTCAATTTTGACCCTGGGGCTTTTATTTGAACAATCTTGGTAGAAACTTACAAATAAATATTTTATGCCAAGTATCCAAGCTCTGGCTCTTTGGGTTTTTAAAAAGTTTTTAAAGTTTTTAGTATAAATATACAGTAAACTCCAACTGTATCGATATCGCTTGTAATGATATATCGGTTATATCGATACGTTTGTCTTGGTCCCTGCCAACTTCCATTATAACCTAACGGAAGCATCCTCGCATATATCGATTATTTCGGATATATCGATGTGGATTTTCAACCCCAACGCACATATATTACATCTTAAAACGATAATTTGCTGCACAAGTTTGTTGTGGAAGAACGGTCTCGGTCCCCTTGTTTTAATGCATAAATATCTGCTCGATTAAATACAATGACGCGGAACATGTTCTGTGCGTACGTAACTACCGTTTTGTTCTCAATACAGGTGAATTCATCTCAAAAAATAAAAGCATGGTTTTGTCCTTTTATTGTTTCCTTTCAATAACAATTTTTGTTGTAAATAAGTTATACATGTACATGTAGCTAAAACAGTGAACATGTCAGAAAAACGAAAAAGAAAAATTTTGGATATTGAAACTAAATATAAATTAATTCAAGAGATTAATCTTGGTAAACGTAAAAAACAGGACAATGCAAACGATTTTGGAATTAAACAAAACACATTAAAGGGATACTCAGGCAAAATAATGGCAAAAATATAAAAATGATCATCTGTACTCAAATCACCCTAAAATGACATTTCTTAAAGTCCCAGCATGAATTTCTGTATAAAGTCTGTATATTTTGGGTTTGAAGCTTAAATATATCTATATATGTTGAACGAAATTTAGACGCCAACAGAATCACCGAATAGTTTAAAAACAAGTCGTGTGATTTGAACAAACCCTAGAAGTTACAATAACAGGTATTGTGGATATTGTATGATTGAAACAAGTCTAAGTAGTTGATTTGACATGTTCTTTAACGTTTCCAGAATACACAGTGACAACTTTTGTGAAATCTTAGCGTTCTAACCTGACCCACGCGGGTCAAGTTAGGAAAACACCATTTTATTCTTTATATGGAGAAAAGTTTTGTTCTTTTGACTGTTTAGTGTATTCATTTTGAGGACATTTACAGAATAATGAAAGAAAAATCCATAACTAAGAAATTAAAATTTTGCCTGTGTCTCCCTTTAAGTTCAATGTGGAAAAATAAAGATTCTGTCATCAATGCATACGAGACTACGTCGATCAGCCCAGCCCGTAAACGAATGCGTCATGCCAGTAATAGAGACATTGAAATGGCGCTGTTTGAGTGGTTTAAGACTGTACGATCCCAAAATGTGCCTATTGATGGACCTATGCTTGCACGAAAGGCTAATTCTCTGGCATGTGAGCTGGGCATGGAAAATTTTCAGGCAACAAACGGATTTATTGAAAGATTCAAAAATCGTCATGGCATATCGAGCAAAACATTATCCGGTGAAGGTGCTTCCGTCGATAATTCACAAACTGAAAATTGGATGCAGTCAAAACTTCCAAGTTTGATCAAGGACTATGAACCAAAAAATGTCTACAATATCGATGAAACTGGCGTTTTTTATAAAATGACCCCAAATAAAACACTAGAGGTAAAAGGAACAAAATGTTTTGGAGGCAAACAAAGCAAGGACAGAATCACAGTGCTTATCGGCGCAAATATGGACGGTTCTGATAAACTTAAACTTTTGATAATCGGAAAATTCAAAAATCCTAGATGTTTTAAAAATGTTAAAAGTTTGCCGGTAGATTACGAAGCTAATCGTCGTGCTTGGATGAACTCAGAAATATTTATCAGTTGGGTGAAAAAACTTGACAAACGTATGACACGTGAGAAAAGATCTATTCTATTGTTTGTTGATAATTGCCCGGCCCATCCGAAAATCGAGGGATTAAAAGCTGTAAAACTGTTGTTTTTCCCACCTAACACTACATCTAAGTTACAGCCCTGTGATCAAGGGATTATCTTTTCATTCAAAAGGCATTACAGGTCACGTGTCCTTGACCATATTATTTCATGTCTAGACAAACATATCGATAAACAGATTAACATTCTAAAAGCCATACAATGGTTTTATGCGGCATGGAAAGATGTAACACCGACGTGTATCCAGAATTGTTTTAGAAAGGCTGGATTTATGAATCAAGCACAGCATGAAATTAATGCGACCCCGCAGGGGCATGTTTCCGATTCGTCTGACACAGACGAGTTCGAGGACGATGACATTCCGCTGGCTGAATTGGCATCGAAATGGAATCGCCTTAGAGTATTCAGTGACATAGACAAAAACATTTCTTTTGATGATTACATAAATGCCGATGAGAATGTTGTCTCTGTTGAGCAGAAGTCCGATAGCGATATAATAGCGGAGGTACAGCAAAAATTGAAACCCGCTGAAACCCTGTCGCAGAGTGACGAAGAGAGTGTCTCTGAGACTGTTGATGACCCCCCACCCACCATGAATGAGTTTCTTAATGCTATAGACACTTGCAGACGCTTTGTTCTTTCTAAGTCTGATTCGTGTGATTCTGTTTTCGGATGTTTACATGAACTTGAGAAATTTTCAGTTGAAATAGGGAAAGCCAAAAAGCAGACAAAATTAACTGATTTTTTCCGACAGTGAATGTCTTTATACATGAACAAAACTTAAACAAGATTTACCCATGAGTGTAAATAGTTAAAAAAGCAATTTAATTTTGACGTTTTTTTTTTTCCAGTGTATAAATTTAAGCCAATGTAAGGTTACCAGTACCTGTGTACATATTACTTTCGGTTTATGTCAGTTTTGTGTTTATTTTGATGTGCAACTGATTTTTTATGCATTCAACATTGATATGCATAAAAAGAATAAAGTTTTGTCACATGTCTAGTATATAATTTTACTGCTTATACATGTTGAACGATGCAGTGCATCGTCAGTAAGCTACACACCGTACAGAAATTCGGTTGTAACGATATTCGGATATATCAATATAGTTTTGTATGTCCCCTGAATATCGTTATAAGCGGAGTTTACTGTATAGGGAAAATCAATGTTACACCCCCGGGGCAAGACCAATTTTGATCCAAGGGCTTATATTTGAACAAATTTAGTAGAAACTCACTAGAAGATTTCCATGCTTAATATCAAAGCTCTAGCTATTTGGATTTTTAAAAGAAATTTTTTTAAGTTTTTACTATATACATATAAGGAAAATGAATGCCCCCCCCACCGGGCGGGGCTAATTTTGACGTCAGGGCTTTTATTAAAACAAACTTAAAAGACACTCACTAGAGATGTTTCATGCTTAATATCTAAGCTCTAGCTATACGGATTTTTTAAAAGAAGATATTTAAGTTTTTACTATATACATATATGGAAAATCAAAAACCCCTCGTGACGGGCCCAATTTTGACCCCAGGGCTTTTATTTGAACTAGAAATGTGTTCATAGGACACGGGTGCCCCCACACGTCACTGTTCTAGGTCAAATATTTTTTGAACTACATGTGCCACAAGTTGAAAACTAAAAATCTTTTACTAAGTAAAGGGCAAGAACTTTACAAATACTGAATAAATCCACAAGCAAACTCCAAGGTGCATAAGTACACATGCTGACCAACATTCTTGTAAACTTTCAGGCCTACAAGTCAAATATTTTTGAGCTATGCATGAACAAGTTGAAATTTGCAAATTTATACTACTGTAAATCAAGGGCAATAACAAAATTGAAAAAAAAATCCACATGCAAAGTCCCAGGTGCATAGCTTCGCAGTGATGTTGATCATTATTCCTGAAATTTAGTGATGTTGATCATTTTTCCTGTAAAGTTGGTTAATTCTAACTCAAGGAACATTGAATAACACAACATAATGAAACGGTTTTTACTAAGTCAAGGGCAATAACTCTACAAATACAGGATAAATCCACAAGCAAAACCCAAGGTGCACAACTACATATGCTGAGCAACATTCCCATAAGGTTTCATGACTCTATGTCAAATCCTTTTTGAGTTACATGTGACACAAGTTGAAAATTGCAAAAATTTTCTTACTCAAAGGCAATAACTCTAACAATACTGAATAAATCCACATGAAAATACCCTGATGTACAACTACACATGCTGATCAAGATTCCTGTAAAGTTTCATGACTCTATGTCAAATCCTTTTTGAGTTACATGTGACACAAGTTGAAAATTGCAAATTTTTCCTAAGTCAAGGGCAATAACTCTAAAAATACTGAATAAATCCACACGAACATACCCAGGTGCACAACTGCACATGCTGATCAACATTCCTGGTAAGTTTCATGACTCTAGGTCAAATACTTTTTGATTTACATGCGACACAAAAGAGAATGGACAAACGGATGGAGGTTCCAACATTTTGGCTTTAGGGGCTATTTTCTTTGTTATTTTCTTTGTTTTCTTAAGGGCTACTAGCCTCTAAACCCTTTGATCACGAATGAACCTATTGTTCTCTTTTGTTCTCTTTACTGTTATATAGCCCCTAAACCCAAAATGTTTGCGCGGACGGACAGACAAGGGTAAATCTAAATGCCCCCCCCCAAAGTGGGGGCACAACAAACTTGGTAGACACTTACTAAAAGATGTTTGTTATTTTCTTTGTTTTCTTAAGGGCTACTAGCCTCTAAACCCTTTGATCACGAATGAACCTATTGTTCTCTTTTGTTCTCTTTACTGTTATATAGCCCCTAAACCCAAAATGTTTGCTCGGACGGACAGACAAGGGTAAATCTAAATGCCCCCCCCCCCCCAAAGTGGGGGCACAACAAACTTGGTAGACACTTACTAAAAGATGTTTCATGCCGAATATCTAAGCCCTAGATCTTTGGGTTTTTTAAAAGAAAATTTTTTAAGTTTTTTCTTTCAGGTTGACATGTCAACCAGAGTTCTGCGAGGAACTAAATTCTTTGAACAATTTTTAAAAGTGACCACAAAAGAAACATTCCTGTGAAGTTTGGATGACATTGGCTAAGTGGTTTATGAGGAGATGTTGTTTAAAGTAAAATTTTACGGACGGCCTGACTAATTGTGATCACAAAAGCTCACCTTGTCACTTTGTGACAGGTGAGCTAATAAAAACTTGAAATGTGTCCATAGGACATGGATGCCAACACACTTCTCTGTCAGTCTACTGACATACAGCAGGACAGTATGACAAACAAAGGAAATTCTACAGTCATGACTTCCCCTACTAGGCATTAAGTGGTTGAGGCATAACAACAACATCCAATTTTTCCATCTTGATTTTTCCCAATATTTAGAATTTCAAATCTAAACTTTAAACCTAAAATGTGCTAATAAAAACAAGCACAACCACAGATGCACAACTACACATTCTTACCGACATTCCTGTAGATTTTCATGACTCTGGGACAAATACTTTTCGAGTAACAAGTTGAAAATTGCAAATGTTTACTATTTAGTCAAGGGCAGGAACACTACAAATACCGAATAAATATGCAAGCAAACCACATGTGCACAACTACACATGCTGACTAACAATTATGTTAAGTTTCATGACTCTAGGTCAAATACTTTTTAGGCTATTTTCGACACAAAATGAAAATTGCAAATTTTACTATGTTAACCCTTTCCCTCATGAGCATATTGTGAAAAATGGCCATTTTCATTGAAAAGCCTCCTGTTACAAGTTTAAACTGCTATGAAACTATGACAAATGCTTCAATACTAATCAAACTTGGCACAAATGTTGACTGGACTATTGCCTTTGTAACAGCATGCTCAGTCTTAAGTTTCCTGTTACCATGACAACGAGGGGACGTCTCAAAATTGCCAAAAATCACTATTTTGCCTCGATTTTTTCCATCAAAATTTATTTCAAAGTGCTGCAACTTCTCAAGGGATTGAGATAGAGTCAAAGGCTTTTCAGCGTTGGTTACACATTACCTTATGATCGATCTGGGGTCATTTTTAGCCTCTCACAAGTCCAAAGTTTTCTTGGCGATGAGGGGGACTACCGCCCCCCTTCAAACCCCAAAACATCCCCCTTCTGGCAACCACCTGATGTATCTTTTGGATGGGGGGGGGGGGGGAAGGGGGGTGGGGGCGGCGCCGAAAAAGTGCTTAATTTTTTTAGCAACAATTCTCAAACGAAAACATGTATTTGGGGCCCAAATAGGACATTTGTTCACTTTTTGAGGCCTAAAAAAGAGGGGGGGGGGGGGGGGGCGAAAGTGCGTTGTTTCGCGTATATATGAGGTAAAGGGTTAAAGATTCATTTTTAAAATCTATTTTTAGCCCTTCTGACCCAGATGAAATTTAAACAAGTTCAATGGAGCAGAACCATGTAGAGCTTCAAGCTAGGAACATCAAAAGGAAAATTTTATCAAATTTGACCCAGTGGTTTCAGAGGAAAAAGTCGTTTGAAAAAATTTGACGACAGATGCACTGGATGGATGATGGACAAATTGTGATCACTTGAACACTTTGTGATGAGGTGATCTAAAACTAAAATGACAGTCTCACTTATATTGATTTTTTTTTTCAAATCAAAAGAAAGTTTAGTTAAATCTTTACATCATAACTAATATCTCAACAAACATTTTCATTGTCTGTGTCAGTCTGAAACGATCTGAGCAATTTATAGCAAGGACTACCTATTAACCATTACTATAAACTTCATCTAAAGGTATTCACTTGTGATTTAAATGGGTTTTTTGGGGTTTTTTTTAGCTCTGATTGCCATCTTGTTCAGCAGACCAGAACCATTTGAGCATAAACTGTAGAGGACCATCTAAGGATCGTTCAAGTATAGGTTCATCAAAATACACCAAACAGTAAAGGAAGAGAGGCAGTTTAAAGGTTTTTTCTATTTTTAGCTCTGGTGGCCATCTTGGTGGCCAAGAGATCATTTCTGTAAAGTTTCATCAAAATCATTGGGTGATTGCGGACAATATGTTATTTTTACATTTTTTTCTGTTTTTAGCTCTGATGACCATCTTGTCCAATAGACCACATTAGTAGGAGCAGTAGTCCAGTGGTAGGACGCGCGCTTAGGGATTGAGAGGTCCTGAGAGGGGCACTGCTAATTTCCTTGAGCAAGAAATTTACCTGCGATTGCTTCACTTCACCCAGGTGTAAATGGGTACCTGCGAGGGTGGTATAATTCCGTTGCGCCAAAGTGTCAGCTGCACTAAGCAGGGTTAAAAGACTCCCCAGGGAGATTGATAGATAGATACCAGAAGCCCGATGACCAGGGGTAATAGCTGTAAAGTCGGTGAACGTGCGTAAGCATGAAACTTAGACTATAAAATGCAATTACTATATGAGCAATTTTTGTAAAGGAGAACCTATTGATCATTCCTGCTGTTTCACAGTTTGGGTTATTGTTGTCCCGAGTGCTACATGTAGACGCCAGTGTACCTTGAAATGAAGTATACTTGATATACCTCGACACTCTTGAAATACGGACAACAAAATTATGTCTAAAGTGAAGCAGACTGACTTGTATTTGGCCCTAGGGCTTAAGCCCAAGCAACAATGCTAAGAAAGGGGAAGGAAGTCCGACTGCAGTCCTGTAGGTTAAGATATGTAAATTATTTTATGACATCAATTTATGGAATATTTAATTCTCAATGGCGGTTCAGTATTTTTGGGGTACCAATGGATGGGTACTGTCTTAAATGTTATCCATAAGGGCCTACAAGTAGTACAGCAATGACCCAAACAGCATCATTCCTGTACAGATTCACCAAAATCTACCAAATAGTTAAGGGAGGTTGTTTTAATGGTTTTACTATTTTTAGCTTTGGCAGTAGAAGCCTGAATTGCTGCATCTTTTGCATTTTGCCTAAGCATTTACTAATCATTAAGAACAATGCATTAATGTCAATTCATAGTTAACATTTGTTTTCTTTACTGAACATTAATAATTCAAACACTATTCCAACTGATATTTAATTAACTTCTGAGAATCAATGACAAATCAATATGAATAGAATTATCCTACCTTAGGTTGACTATCCTCCGCAGTATTACTATCAGCCACTGAGATACTCGGCTGGAGTTCAGAGGTTGAATCAGCATCTTGGAATATGTTGGCAGGAATCAGAACATTTCCCTCTCCAACAGTTCCGTACATTGTGACCTGACTGTCATCCCCAGCACCAACAAATGTTGAAAATACTGGTATTGTTGCTGTCAAAGAAAACATGAAAAACAGAATCAAATTATCTGCCTCAAATACCAGTGTATTAACCTTAATTAAACTTTATCTCACAACAAAGTGTCTGCGTCAAACTGCAAACCTTTCAGTGTCGTTATATTTTTCTGGTCCTTTGGCACAGTGATTCCAGAAATTTTAAGTATTGAAAATTGAGTACAGCTCAGGCCAGTGCTAGGGGGCCTGAGGGATGTTGCACATTTTCATTATCCTTTATGTACAGACTCAATGAAACTGAGCCTGCAATTTTTGTGTAATTTTGATGTGAATAATGCTTCCTAGGGATCACTCTTTCTCTAGATTTGTTTTTCATAAGCTAACTGGACAGCTTCCACTAAAGAGACAGATCAAAGTCCCAAGTGGAATTTCTAGCCCTTGCAGTTTTGCAGAAGAAGATTTTTATAGATTTTTTTTTTCGCAATAAAAAATGGTCACAATAGATTACCATCCGCTGAGCTAAAAATTTGACTGCTGAAAATGTTTCAAAAGTCCTTGATGCATGACACTGCTTTGGGCCTGCCAAGGTTTTCCAACAAATGCATGCACACATCCACGCATGGACGGACAGGTGTAACACTATATGCCCCTTGCCATTATCATGTGTCAATAGAAATACATTTTAAGCAGGTTTTTCTATTACTGCAAATAATTACATAAAGGGGGATCATTTGAAAATCATTTAAGATGGAGTTATGGTTCTCTTGCAGTGCACTTCCTCTTATTGTAATCTTTTAAAGTTTCACTTGAACCTCTATTAATATTGGATTTATTCCCATGAAATGGTAAGGGAAATGTCATGTCAAAACTTTGACCTTAAAATGC
Source organism: Ruditapes philippinarum (assembly GCF_026571515.1). Classification (NCBI taxonomy): domain Eukaryota; kingdom Metazoa; phylum Mollusca; class Bivalvia; order Venerida; family Veneridae; genus Ruditapes; species Ruditapes philippinarum. Next base: position 9,583 of record NW_026867041.1, read on the forward strand.
GACACTCACCTTTGGTAGAGGTCTAGGCATTGTGCATGACTTGTCTTTATATGGTGAATATTTCTTCAAACTTATTTCAAAATCCTTTGGTGTACAGAAAAGTTGTTGACAATTGACACAAAACAAACCCTATAACAGACCATCTAAAGATTTGACCTTCAAGTCTGACCTTGACCTTGAAGGTAGGTTTCTCATGGTGCTCATGAACTGTCATTTTATTTTTATTAGGATGAGTGTTCTTCATTTCATAATGACTTACAACCTTATTGAATAGTAAAAAAGAGGGCCAAGACCTCATCCGAGCAATGTCTTAGACAAGCATCCTGATAAGGTTTGACGACAATTGAGTAAAAAATATGACCTCTAGAGTGTTTACAAGGTTTATCCATATTTGGGCAGTGTGACCTAGCTTTTGACCCCAGGTGGCCCATATTCAAACTTGACCTAGAAATCACTGAGTCAAAAATGTTACCATTAGAGTATTAACAAGGTTTTTCCATATTTGGGCAGAATGACCTAGTTTTTGACCCCAGGTGAACCATATTCAAACTTGATTTCAGAAATCATAAAAACAACCTTCGTGACAAATTTCCAGAATATTTGGATCAACACTGCAGCCAATAAAATGTTAACAAGATTTTTCTATTTTTAGCTCCTGTGACCTACTTTTAGACCAGAGATGACCCATATTAAAAGCTGACCTAGAAATCATCAATACAGCCTACCTGATCAATTTCCTGGATATTTGGATCAAAATGCAGCCACTAGAGTGTTAACAAGATTTTTCTATTTTTAGCTCCTGTGACATAGTTTTTGACAAGAGACAATACATATTCAAACTTGACCTAGATATCATCAAAACAACAATCCTGACAAATTTCCAGAATATTTAAATCAAAACTGCAGCCACTAGAGTGTTAACAAGATTATTCTATTTTTAGCTCCTGTGACCACATTGACCAGAGACGACCCATATTCGAACTTGACCTAGATATTATCAAAACAACCTTCCTGAAGAAATCTTCAAAACAATTTTCCTCACCAATTTCCAAAATATTTGGATCAAAACTGAAGCCACTAGAGTGTTAACAATATTTCTTTATATTTAGCTCCTGTGACCTTGCTTTGATCAGAGATGACCCATATTCAAACTTGACCTAGAAATCACCAAAACAACCTTCCTGATCCATTTCCAAGACATTTGAATAAAAAATGCAGCCACTAGAGTGTTAACAAGATTTTTCTATTTTTAGCTCCTGTGATCTAGTTTTTGACTGGAGACGACCCATATTAGAACTTGACCTAGATATTATCAAAACAACCTTCCTGACAAATTTCCAGAATATTTGAAACAAAACTGCAGCCACTAGAGTGTTAACAAAATTTTTCTATTTTTAGCTCCTGTGACCTACTATTTGACAGGAAATGACCCATCTTCGAACTTGACCTAGAAATCATCATAAACAACCTTTCTGACCAATTTTCAGGATATTTGGATCAAAACTGAAGCCTCGGAACAAGCTTTTCTATTTTTAGCTCCTGTGACCTATTTTTTAACCCGAGATGACCCATATTCGAACTTGGCCTGTATTTCATTGAGACAAACATTCTGACAAAGTTTGATTATGATCCAATCAAAACTGTGACTGCTAGAGTGTAAACAACATAATTGTTGACGATGCACAACGCTGACGCACTCTGGACATTACCCCATCAATATACCTCACCTTGACCACTTTGTGGTCAGGTGAGCTAAAAACCCTTAAATGTGCTGTGATTTAGCGCAAGATACACACTGGCAGTAACAATGGTTGTCACAAGAGCCCTAGGACATCTTCAAAGTTATCACAAGAACTCCAGGACATTTGAAAAATCGCTTATAAATTTGTAAGCCGGGGCTTTATGTTTGTAATTTTTGCATTATAATTAGGTAATTATGAATGGCAAGTGTGAAGACCAGAAATAAACAGGTCAATAGTGCAAATTAGCAAATAAATTGGACATTTTACTTAAAACTACCAGATTTTAACCAAGAGGCCATGAATAATGGACTATGAATTAGTGTTTGACACATAATGCAAGATGTAAGACAAGCTGAATCATTGAAGTTTAATTTAGCACCTAAAAGATGAATTTTACCATTTTTGATGAATGTTTTTGTAGTATACACAAAACTTTTCCAACGAACACCGTTATCACAAGAACACCTGACAAGTTATCATAAGAACTCCATCCTTCATGTAACAGTTCCTCCCCCGTGAAAAGATAACATTCTTGTGTAATAGAAAAATATTGCAAGAACATCCCTTGTGAAAGGTTGTACTGTATACATTATGTAACAGAAATATATTGAAATAATATCCCCTGTGAATAATACATATCGCGGCACAACCACAATTCGGCAACAACACGTTTCCGACGTCCCTCGAAAGTTGTAGTTTTTTTATCTTCCATACATCACATCTGGGTCAAGTGCGCGCGATTTGTTTACAAACATCACAGAAATGTCACGCAAATTTATCTGACGCAAAATGGAGATAAGAACCGTAAGTATACGTAAAAATAAGTATGCACATACTTTTTTTTGTATATTTTCACTATTCCCAAAATTTTAGCTTTTAAATGTTCATATTTTTTACATAAAGACTGAATGTTTGTAAAAAGGAATTGGCTCGTCTGCAGAAGTAGGTCACTATCTAAGCTCCGCCCCTGTCAATGATTCATAAAGTATACTTCACAGAAAAAATAATGTGACAACATAACCATAGTTCCTTATTAATAGATATGTTCATTGTTTACTATTTGAATTTTAATTGAATAAATGCTAATAGATGATGTTTTGGTTTTTCAGCATCATGTGCCAGACAGGGGGGTCTTATAGAACCTATGATCTTGACAACTTGACTAAAGCTTATTTTGCTGTCAAAGAAGACAAAATGTCAACAAATAAAGCATCAAAAGTCTTTAATGTACCTAGAACAACCCTACAGGATATACTTTATGGCAAAGTTGATATTGAGCCTCTGTTTTACCAGGAGCAAGAAGCACTTCCAGTTGGTAATTTGAAGACAATGGATGACATGGGTTATGGCTATAGCCGCCAGGAAACTTTAAATTTAGCATCTGACTATGCAGTTCATTTAGGCCTTAGAGATAAAGATCACCCACTCACTGATAGATGGTTGTATAAGTTTTTAAGCAGGTGGCCTGAAATTGGTGTAAAGAAGCCACACAGTTTAGAAATTGCAAGGGCAAAGTCTGCCACAAGGGGGGCTGTTGAAGCATATTTTGAGGAACTTGGTCATATTCTTACAAAGTACAACCTTCTTAACAAACCTCATAGGATTCATAACATTGATGAAAAGGGTCTTAGCAGAGAACATAAGCCACCTTAAGTGATCGGGGGAAAATATTCAAAATCTCAAGCTGTAACATCTGGCAGAGGCAAAACAGTTACTTTGATTGGATGTGCCAATGGTGTTGGCCAAGTAATACCCCCCTACTTTGTTTTCCCTGGAGCCAGGATGCTTGATTCCTTGCTGGATGGAGCAACTGCTGGGACAGATGGAGATGTTTCTGAGTCTGGATGGTCTAACTCCCAGATATTTTGCAATTACAATAAGGAGCATCTTATCAAGTTTTTGCCTCCAAGAGATGATGATGATATTCTTTTACTCTATGATGGACATAAGAGTCACATAACCATACCGATTATTGAGTGGGCCAAATCTCATCATATTCATTTGTTTGTGTTACCACCACATTGTAGCCATCTCCTCCAACCACTAGCACATTTGGGGTTGCATGGAATTCAGCATGTCACAGTTTTATTTGTTAATCTAGTGTAAATGTAATAACACGATATGAAGTCTGTAAAATAGCCTGCAAAGTGTATGTCAGCACTTTAAATCCTGGAAACATCCAGTCTGCATTCAGGAAAAGTGGAATTTATCCCTTTGACAAGTCTGTAATTGAAGATGGCAAAGTTGCTCCAGCCATATCTCTTGATAGGGTCGAAAAATAGGCAAAGCCCGAGCCCCAATCTAGTAAAATTCTGTTCAGGCTAGCATTACTGCAGGGAGCATAGTCCAACAGTCTAGTAATGTTTTAAGATATGAAAGAAATACATACTCTATGACTGAGGGAAATATTGCATTTTTTTTCAAGGTGTAGGCACAAAAATTTCAAGAGTAATTTAAATAGAATCATTTACGCCAGTTGTATTTATAATGACCGAAAGGGATATACATATTGATAAAACCCTTGGCACAACTTTTGTTAGAATTTTTTGGGCTAGTTAAAATTTGTTTGGGCTATATGATACTTTGATGGACAAAGCCCGAATGTCTTTTACCATAAAAAGTTTTTCGTGCAGACTGCTTAGGAATACTATATCTGCAACTGATGTCCCTGATCCTACATCACATACACCAGTTTGTGAAACATCTAAGTCTGCTGAGTCATTCTTATTGAACAGAAAAATTCTGCAAAATGTTAAGAAAGCAAAAATAAGAAATACTTTGAGTAAAATAGTTGGTGGTAAATGCATCACAGAAAATGAAGTACATGTATTTGGAAAAATTATTGATCATGACACAAAACAGATCTCAAAGAACAAACAAACAAAACAAGAGCTGTCGGTAGGACAGCATGCTCGACTATTCTTAGTGCTTGATAGTAAAAAAAATGCCTGATACAGTTACCTCCTCCTGTTTACAGGTTGGGGTCATGATGGTGAACAAGTGTGCAAAGTTTCAAAGCCATATGTCAATGGACTTTGAAAATATTTGAACTATTACAAAAACTTTAACGTAAATTCTAAGTCGAAAAAGGGGCATAATTCTGTCAAAATGCTTGATAGAGTTACCTCCTCCTGTTTACAGGTTGGGGTCATGATGTTGAACAAGTGTGCAAAGTTTCAAAGCCATATGTCAATGGACTTTGAAAATATTTGAACTATTACAAAAACTTTAACGTAAATTCTAAGTCGAAAAAGGGGCATAATTCTGTCAAAATGCTTAATAGAGTTACCTCCTGCTGTCTACAGGTTAGGGTCATGATGTTGAACAAGTGTGCAAAGTTTCAAAGCCATATGTCTATGGACTTTGAAAATATTTGAACTATTACAAAAACTTTAACGGAAATTCTAAGTCGAAAAAGGGGCATAATTCTGTCAAAATGCTTGATAGAGTTACCTCCTCCTGTCTACAGGTTGGGGTCATGATGGTGAACAAGTGTGCAAAGTTTCAAAGCCATATGTCAATGGACTTTGAAAATATTTGAACTATTACAAAAACTTTAACGTAAATTCTAAGTCGAAAAAGGGGCATAATTCTGTCAAAATACTTGATAGAGTTACCTCCTCCTGTCTACAGGTTGGGGTCATGATGGTGAACAAGTGTGCAAAGTTTCAAAGCCATATGTCAATGGACTTTGAAAATATTTGAACTATTACAAAAACTTTAACGTAAATTCTAAGTCGAAAAAGGGGCATAATTCTGTCAAAATGCTTGATAGAGTTACCTCCTCCTGTCTACAGGTTGGGGTCATGATGGTGAACAAGTGTGCAAAGTTTCAAAGCCATATGTCAATGGACTTTGAAAATATTTGAACTATTACAAAAACTTTAACATAAGTGGTTACGCCGACGCCGACGCCGACGCTCGGGTGACTGCAATAGCTCTACTTATTCTTATCGAATAGTCGAGCTAAAAATTGATTAAAGCGAATCCAGTTAAAGGTAAAAGAACAAAAAATATAGAACCCTCTACATCTGGAATTCAAACAAAAAACTAACACTTAACCAGTATTTCTCAAGCTCTGAATCTGAAATTGATGCAGAAGAAACAGACAAATGTATAGTTTGTAAGAGTTTTTACCCAGATTCATCAAAGAAACCACAACTCCTAATTGTCAACTGGGGACAATGTGATAAATATAAGGGCTGGGTGCACTTGTCATTTTGTTCAACAGTAAGGGTTATAAGAAGAGGTGGCAAATTCCTCTGCCCTTTCTGTAGTGACACCAGCAACTAAACGTTTGATGAAAAAAACCAAACAATTGTAAATATGTTTCTAACAGTTGAAAGTGTTATAACAGTTAAAATATTACTTACAGTTAAAGATGTGAAGGTTATATAACTTATGTGACGCATACTTTTTAGTGAAGTATACTTTTACTACAATTACCGAAAACAGGTTATACTACTTCCGTATTTGGGAAATTAGATCGGCCATATTGAATATGGATAACTAAAACAAAAAATGCAGTAAGTAGATTTTATTTGTTTCATAAAACAGCGGGAAGATTATTTTATAATATTCAGGACAAATATTTATTTTCTTCAACATAAATATTAGTTAACGCTCCGATATATTGTAAAGGTGCCGGAAACGGGTTGTACCGGGATACAACTACAACATACCTAATGTGTAAACAAGACATACTGCAACATCATTTGTGTAATAGAGATACTTACTTGGAAGACTTGACGATATGACTGTCTGGCATCGGTTATCTGTCCCTGAGCTTACAAAGCTGTTACTAAAATTGCTATTGTCTAGGTTTGTCAATAATAACCTGAAATAAATATCATATATTATTATATGATCTAAATATAGCTGCAAACTCATTGGCTCATATAGTAGTCAACAGAACTTTTTATAAAATCATATTCACTAGGTGTAGTTCCCCAGTCTAAAAATAGATTGAGACTCATATTCAATAAACATTTATCGTAGACTGTTAATTATGCATGGCACATTAAAATTTAATTGTTATGTTTTGTTCTTTATAGCATATTTCTAGATTAAAATAACATTACTTTACTATTACAGTTAAAGGTTACACCACAATGATGTGCATAGACTTGAACTAGAAGCGTTTTTGTCACAAAAACATGTCACCCAAAACTATGTATGGTTACTCATGTGAAGTTTCATTGAAACCCCACCAGGAGCTTGACCTGTAAAGGCCGAACAAGATTTTTCTATTCTTAGCTCTGGCGGCCATTTTGTGCAGCGAAGTGGAACGTGCCGCTGATGTGCACAACTAAGGATGGTACTGATCACTCCTGTAAAGTTTGGTTGAAATCCCACCAGTAGTTTGACCTGTGAAGGTTGGACAAGATTTTTCTATTTTTAGCGCTGGCAGCCATTTTGTGCAGCGAAGCGAAACATGCCAGTAATGTGCACAACTAGGAATGGTACTCACTCACTGATCACTCCTGTAAAGTTTGGTTGAATCCCACCAATAGTTTGACCTGTGAAGGGCGGACAAGCTAAATGTGGATGGATGGACAACGAACGGACAACCAACAGACGGATGTTCTAACAGGAGAGTAATAATGTGGCTACTCTATTGTTCTCTCTATTGTTCTTTTTAGCCACATAAAAGAAAATAGCCACATAAAAGCATTCTGGAATGAATGATATCAAAGTAAAAGAACAGTTACCTATTGTCCCTCTAGTATGGAACGCCATAGCTGCCTCATGTTGTTACATTCGTTTTATTTTTCCCTAAAAGAGTCTTATTATATATAATAGAAGTGTTGGCTTGCAAACGTTTTATAAGACCTGTCTTAACAAAGTCTAATTAGGTCAAATATTCATTTTCTCTTGTCAAAACGTGGTGCTGACTTGTCTAAACACTGTCTTATTATTTCAAAACGTCATGTTATCATGTGCAAATCCGGTGTTAACATGCCGAATGGAAGTCTTAATATGTCTAACATGCACGCCATCTTTTCGAATTAAGATTTCAATATGTCTGAACACAGACTTGTTTCAAGTGGTGTTGAATTGTCTCGAAATTGTCTAATCATGTGAAACAGTAGTGTTATCTTGTTGGAAGTTAGTGTCATCTTGTCCAAATGTGATCCTGGTATGTTATGACACTGTTGTATTATGTTACACTGTCGTTTTGTCTTGTCCAAATGTGGTATTGACTTGTCTAAACACCGTCACATTTTGTCAGACTGCCATGTCATTGTGTTCAAATTTGGTGTTAATTTGCTTAGAGAATGTCTTCTATGTCAAAATAGCATGCTGTTCTGTCCAACTATGGTGGTAATTTGTCTAGAAATTGTCTTATCATGTGAAACAGTAGTGTTCTCTTGTCGGAACATAATGTCAACTTGTCAAACTCATGTCGTATTATGTCGGGTAGTAGTGATATCTTGTTCAACCATTACATTGACCTGGCTGAGTGCTGTCCTGTTTTGTCAAACTATTATGTTGCTTTGTATGAGGTGGTGTTATTCTGTCTTATTGTGCCAAAACAGCATGCTTTCTTGTCTAAAACTGTTGTTATCTTGTCTAAAAATATACTTATTATGTGAAATACTAATGTTGACTTGCCAATAAATTTTGTTTGTTTATGAAAACGTTATTTTATTATGTCAAATAGTATTGTTGACTTGTCGAAAGATGGTATTGACATGTCTAAACACTGCCTTATTTTCTCATATCGCCATGCCTAAACACCGTCTTATTATGTGAAATAATGGTGGTATCTTTACAAAATATGGTTTTGAACTGTTGAAACGCCATTTTGATTTGTCAAACTGTCATGCTATTGTGTCCAAATGCAGATTCAACTTGTCTATATTCGTCTTATTATGTCAAATAGTCATTTCATCTTGTCGAAACGTGATGATGACTTGTCTAAAATTACTATCTCTTTCTCAAAGTTTCATTTTATTTTGTCAAGGTTCAGTGTTTATTTTACTAAACATCGTCCTAATTTATGGTGAAGTATCATTTTTCCTTTTCAAATGTTGTGTTTACTTGTTGAAACACAGTATCATTATGTAGTACAGTGGCGTTAAACTTGCCAGTTTATGACGTTAACATGTCTACATACCGTCTCATTATGTTAGATAATCGTGTTATCCTGTCCAGATGGGATGTTGTCAAAATTTAGTATAACGTGACCAGAGCCCGCGCGGAGCGTGAATAGATAGAGCAAAAAAGATAACGGGACAGTTGAGCAAAATCAGACAGCGCTTTCTCAAGACATAACTAAATTTGAACAAATTTACACAAATATCAGACAGAATAAGACTATTTCTATGTTTTACAAGAAAACATCAAATTTCGACCATTTAACACTTTTGTTTTACATTATAGGAAAGAGTTAAGATAAGTCATTACCACATTTCAACAAAAGTCATTACCACATTTCAACAAGATACCGCAATTTTTTGACTTTATAAGACTGAGTTTTAACCAGTCAAAATCCCTTTTTGACAAAATAGCATACAATTTATCATAATTAGGCATGATTTAGCCCAGTCAACACCCCATTTCGGCAAGATACTTCGAATATTTGATATAAAAAGACAACTCAGTGTGTACGTTGGCAAATTAACACAGTTGTTTGACACAATAAGACAATGTTAAGGCAATTAACCACCGTATTTTGACAAATTATCATGGCAGTTTGATAAAATAAAGCTGTGCTTTTACAAGTCAACACCAAATTACCACATTAGAACACTACTCAGTTTCAAATGACCAGACAGTCTTTAGACAAATCAGCTCCACAATTTGACCAAATAGCGCGACTAGTTGACATAATATGACACATTTCAGACAAGCCAAAACCACATTTTGACATGATAAATCTTCTGTTAGAAAAAATTAAACAATGTTAACACAAGTCAACATCACATTTTAAAGAGATAAGACTACTGTTACGCATAATAAGGCAATGTTTAGACAAGTCGACAAATTACAATGGCATTACAACGCTTATATTTGACATAATAAGACGCTTTCTGGGCAAGATAAAAAGAAATGTAATAACATGAGGCAGCTATGGCGTTCCATACTCTAGCCACATGATTACTGTCCTGTGAGTGAGGACAGACAGACAGATGGCGAAGGCAAAATGTCTCCCAAAATTACTTTTGTATGCTACTGTTTTGCCTCGGTCAATTATGTCATCTGCCAGTGAATATCATATCATATTTAATGGCACACTAGTCAATAATTGTATAATAATCAATCTAACACTCTTTGTGATTTTGTAACTATATACAAAGAAGAGAAAAAAAACTGTGTAAAACTGCCAAAAATACTGGTTAGGAACTATTTGTATATGTGGCTGTTATGTTTTCTCCCTCGATTATATATTTTACAAAGCCTTTATAAGCAACAATAAAAAACTTGTTTAACTTTTATTTTCAGTTCTTATGTTTTCTTTTCATACAATACCGAAATAATATCTCACATGATACACTAACACCACAGATTTGATCCATATCAGTTAATAAATATTTTGACAAATCGGCGCCAATCCGTAAGCAGTGTAATGACATCATCCTATGTATACAACTCATTCATAAATGATGGCGTCATTTCAAAAATGAATACATGATAAATTGGGCACTGATGTAAACACAATATAACCCATTCCAAGACGTAAGTTTTTATTGTTGAAAACTTGATAAAATACAGTCAAACATGTATTAAGCATGTGTTAAAAGTCAAAAATGATACATGACATCTTTCTTTTGCGGTGGGAATGTTTTTCAACTTCATTTATATAAATGTTTGATAATAAGAACGCTCCGATAATCTAAAAGGATGATAAATGTAAAACACGATTGCATTTGTGAAAAATGCTATGCCACCACATTAATACAACACTAAATGGACGTGTAGGAACAGATTTTTTTTTGTTTCTATACAATTGAAGATTGTCATTAAGCATAAATCCCTGACCTATCTAATTCTTATTATCAGATTAGTGGTTAAATCTATTGTTATTCAAATAAATGATCAGAGTAGGAATATATCAATGCAGTTGAGTCTAGTGAATATGGTGGTGAAGGTCATATTTCACACAGCCTAAATTTCATGACTACATCAAAGGACAACACAGTAAGACACTTTGTCAAAATCTAGGTCAGCTGATATCAAAGTTCAATTTTACAACTAAAACTGTGCACATGGTCAAAATTCCATTGCTGACCTTCAACAGACAAGAAAGTAGGTCACTGTCCTCTTGGGCAAGGCAAAATTTTGACCCAAGGGTTTAATTCAAAACAATCCTGATACAGGTCCACCAAACAACATTTCATGTCAAATATCTAAGCTGTAGCTTTCTCCAATTCAGAAAACATTTGTTTTAATTTCTGTTTTTACTATGTGTACATAATGAGAATCAATGCCCCCGAGCAGGGCCAACTTTGACACCAGGGGAAAAATTTGAACAACTTCGGTAGAGGACCTATAGATGATATTATATAGCAAACATCAAAGCTCTAAGACAAGAAGATTTTTTAATTTTTTACTATATGTACATAGTGAAAATCAATGACCCCCGGGGGTGGGGCCAATTTTGACCCCAGGGCTATTATTTGTACAATCTTGCTAGAGGTTCACTACACAATGCCTTAGGCAAAATAATTGTCAATTTAGAGAAGACGATTTTTTAAGATTTTACTATATACATATAAGGAAAACCTTAGAATGACCCCCGGGACGGGGCTAATTTTGACACTAGAGGCAAAATTTGAACAACTTTGGTAGAGTACCTATAGATGAAACATATAACAAATATTGAAGCTCTAAGCCGTGTACCTTCAGACAATAAGATTTTTTGATTTTTTACTATATGTACATAGTGAATTTGAACAATCTTGCTAGAGGTTCACTACACAATGTTTCATGCAAAATATCTAACCTATAGCATTTTTTACTATATACATATAAGGAAAACCTATGACCCCCGGGGCGGGGCTGATTCTGACACTAGAGGCAATTTTTTAATTTGAACAACTTTGGTAGAGTACCTATAGATGATATCACATACCAAATATCAAACCTCTAAGCCTTGTACCTTCAGACAAGAATGTATTTTAAGTTTTTACTATATGTACATATAGTGAAAATCAATGACCCCCGGGGCCGGCCAATTTTGACCCCAGGGCTATAATTTGAAAAATTTTGGTAGAGGTCTACAAGACAATGCCTTATGCAAAATATCTAAGCTCAAGGCCTTTTGGGTCTTTACAAGATTTTTTTAATTTATTCTTGAATTTATTCTTATAATGCTTTTGGTTACCATGGCAACCAGATTTCTGCATGGAATGAAATTCTTTGAACAATTTTGGACCCCCTTCACCCAAGGATCAATCTTGCCAAGTTTGGTTGAAATTGGACTAGTGGTTTTTCACAAGAAGATTTTTTAAGTTCACTATATAATCTATAGAACACACATACATACAAACACACACACAGGTGAATCGCTATATGCCACCGCATTGCAGATGCTGCGGTGGCATAAAAATAACTTTCTGATATTTATTGACAAAACAGTTTTGATGCTTTACATACATGTTTGACATTTTTCCAGAATTATTAAACTTCTCCATTGTATTTCCTTGTCTCCAACAAGAACACCCTAATAAGTAAAGCCTTTTTCTCTTGTGCATTTTTCATTTGATATAAACAAACTACATCTAATTGTAACGATTAATTAAATTGCTTATCAAGTTCAAGGTCAATTCAATGCAGTCTTAATATCAACAACTAAGTGTACCATCTCAGCAGGGGCTGAGCGTTGCATTATTTTATCGATATTATTGGATAATACACGTCACGAGTATACTTAACTTCATTTGCATACGCTAAAACAGTTTGGGATACACATTTATATATATTGTGTTTTGATTCTTGACACTTGTGACACGAGGCAGCATGCTCAAAAAACACAAATACTTGACAGGTAAAAGTGGTCGTAAATGAAAAGATTGATCTCAATTAGCTGACTTATTAGCGGAAGTTGGTCGCGTTGAGCAAATGTCGCTTAATACATAAAAGATATAGAGTGAAAATGATCGGGGGGAATTTAAAGTGGCAGCGTAAGACAGAAGTCGCTTAATACACGTGGTCGCATGGGCAAGTTAGACTGTAACTTTTTTTCTTATTATTTCTTTTGTTTAATAATTTCTATATCTTAGAAACAGTAGGGTGTGAAATCAAACAGTGTTATACGAAAATCGGCACCAGAAGTTATTTCCGCTTGAAAAAAAATAACATTAGTAATTTTCCTTATTTTATCTTCTTAGAATCGAAATGATATCGGTCTGAGCGGTGTTTCTCGGCTATTTAACACCGGTTTTGTCATTTTAATGCAAACAAGAGCTGTCGGTAGGACAGCATGCTCGACTATTCTTAGTGCTTGATAGTAAAAAAAATGCCTGATACAGTTACCTCCTCCCGTTTACAGGTTGGGGTCATGATGGTGAACAAGTGTGCAAAGTTTCAAAGCCATATGTCAATGGACTTTGAAAATATTTGAACTATTACAAAAACTTTAACGTAAATTCTAAGTCGAAAAAGGGGCATAATTCTGTCAAAATGCTTGATAGAGTTACCTCCTCCTGTTTACAGGTTGGGGTCATGATGTTGAACAAGTGTGCAAAGTTTCAAAGCCATATGTCAATGGACTTTGAAAATATTTGAACTATTACAAAAACTTTAACGTAAATTCTAAGTCGAAAAAGGGGCATAATTCTGTCAAAATGCTTAATAGAGTTACCTCCTGCTGTCTATAGGTTGGGGTCATGATGTTGAACAAGTGTGCAAAGTTTCAAAGCCATATGTCTATTGACTTTGAAAATATTTGAACTATTACAAAAACTTTAACGTAAATTCTAAGTCGAAAAAGGGGCATAATTCTGTCAAAATGCTTGATAGAGTTACCTCCTCCTGTCTACAGGTTGGGGTCATGATGGTGAACAAGTGTGCAAAGTTTCAAAGCCATATGTCAATGGACTTTGAAAATATTTGAACTATTACAAAAACTTTAACGTAAATTCTAAGTCGAAAAAGGGGCATAATTCTGTCAAAATACTTGATAGAGGTTACCTCCTCCTGTCTACAGGTTGGGTCATGATGGTGAACAAGTGTGCAAAGTTTCAAAGCCATATGTCAATGGACTTTGAAAATATTTGAACTATTACAAAAACTTTAACGTAAATTCTAAGTCGAAAAAGGGGCATAATTCTGTCAAAATGCTTGATAGAGTTACCTCCTCCTGTCTACAGGTTGGGGTCATGATGGTGAACAAGTGTGCAAAGTTTCAAAGCCATATGTCAATGGACTTTGAAAATATTTGAACTATTACAAAAACTTTAACATAAGTGGTTACGCCGACGCCGACGCTCGGGTGACTGCAATAGCTCTACTTATTCTTATCGAATAGTCGAGCTAAAAATTAACCACTCCAAACCGGTGCTAAATAGCCGATAAAACCGATATTATTTCTTAATTAATAATCAAGAGGGGCATGGAAGCCATTAATCATTCCCTAGAATTACAAGAGCCAACGCTGGATAGGGCCAAGCTCGACTTTTTTTACTTTTTCTAAAAGCAAACAAATAAACGGTTTAAACAAATCTTAAAATCTGTGATTCAAACTAAATGCAGTGCAATTTTTTATCCAACTGATATGATTTATTAAATTATATAAGTTTGTAGAGCTGCATATAAGGCAATATGCTACATGTATGCAAAATATTTAATTTTTATTGCATCTTAATAGACTTCTTTTTTTAAGCCTATTTTATCTACATGACCAATTTTGGCCCTAGGGGCATGATATATTCTACTAACTTTTGTTAAGGGCCAGAATATATAAAGACAATTTCAAATTCCCAAGCACATGTATCAAAGATGGTCAATAAATTATAAAACATACCCTTTAGATGTTTCCACAAGCACTAAATTTTCTTGGAAAAGTGTTGTTGGTGTACTTGATAAAATCCCTTCAATAAAATCATATAAATACCTCAATTAAGATCAAAACTTCAGCTTTTTTACATATATATACATTTATATGAATTTCAAAAATAGGAAAAATAAAAAAAACTGAAAAATGCTGACAATATGCACAATAGACTTGATACTGATCATTTCTGTAAAGTTTGGTTGAAATTGCACTAGCAATTTCTGAGGAGGCCTGACAAGTTTTCCGACAGACAAACAGATGGCCAGACACACGACAGAAAAGTGATCCGTACTCTGTAGCAGGCAACACAAAAAGGAATGGCCATTTTATAACTTTATTTAAAAGAAAAAGAAAAGGATTTCAGGATTCTGACACAATCCCAGTGTATTTTTATCTTTTTTCAAAAACTGATTGGGGACCAACAGAACCAGACAACCCGTATGGCTTAGAAAATGCTTGATTTCACTGTTTGCTTACCTGACCTCTGACACTAGCTATAATCGTTGGCAGAGTAAACATTAGAATACTCAAAATTTCAGCATATGCTGAAATATTGTATGTTATAACAAAGCTGTCACACAAGTGACGAATGCCCCCGAAAAGGTTTCTTAAGCATGCAGGTATTATGAAAGGAAAAGTGAGTGAAAGCACTAATTAATTGCTTAACCTTTTCCCTCATATAGACGTGTTTTGACGGCTTTTCGTCCCCCTCCTCCCCTTTTAGAGACCTGAAACAGTGAAAAAATGCCCTATTGTTTTTCTTTTGAGAAATCTTGTTAAAAAAAGATACCACTTTTTCGGCACCGCCCCCATCAAAATGTCACAGGGGGTTGCCAGATGTGCCCCCTTCTGTTTGGGGGTTTAAAGGGGGGGCGGTAGGCAGCCCCTCATCGCCAAGAAAATTTTGGACATGTGACATGCTAAAAATGGCCTCAGGTCGATCTTAGGGTAACTAGTAACCGACGCTGAAAAGCCTTTTTCTCTATTTCAATTCATTGAGAAGTTGCAGCACTTTGAAATCAGTTTTGATGGAAAAAACAATGCAAAATAGTGATTTTTGGCAATTTTGAGATGTTCCCCCTTTGCCATGGTAACATGAAATTTACGATTGAGCATGCTGTTACAGAGGCTATGGTCTAATCAACATTTGTGCCAAGTTTCATCAGTACTGAAGCATTTTTCATAGTTTCTGATGATAGCAGTTCAAACTTGTTACAGGAGGCTTTTCAATGAAAATGGCAATTTTTCGCAATATGCTCAGCGGGTAAAAGGTTAATATTGTTCTTGCGAAATGAAGTGCTTGTTATAGCAAACTTAACACCTTGGGACATTGAAACCTTAGTGGTGGCGTGGCTGAGTGGTTAACGCGTCTTACTAGTAATCTAAGGATTGCTGACCGCGTGGGTTCAAACCCTGTCAGGGGCAAGCTGTTGTTTGCAAGAATTACTTTACTACATTCATTGCTTAGTACTGGTTGGTTCAAGAAACTAATTCGAGAGTGTTTCAATAAGCTTACAGCTTCCAACACAATCAAACTAAAATAAATGTGTATAAACAAAACTAACACCTTGGGACAAGGATCTTGGACGTGACACATCATTTTGATGTGGTAGACAGTTATGCCAATCTATTTTAAAATCTTTCAATGCATGACAATATTACAGTTTGGAAACTAATCTGTGCCAGCATTAGTACCTTCAAACTATTAGAGTGACCTTGACCTTGAAAGTAGGGACATGGATCTTTGACGCGACATGTTTTCTTGATGTGGTAGACATTTGTGCCAAGTTATTTTAAAACTCTTCAATGCATGACAAAGTTATAGATCAGACATGAGTGTTTGCTCCTATAATCTCTAATTGTGATAATGTGAACCTTCAAAATATAAGTGTGACCTTGACCTTTGAAGAAGATTGTTGTCTTGATAGACATTTATGCCAAGTTATTCTAAAATCCTTCTATGCATGACAAAGGTACAGCTCGGACACGATTATGTGTACCTATTAACTCTAATTGTGATAATGTGAAACATTTCTGCCCAGCTATTTCAAAATCACTCAATGTTACAGTACGGACACGAATGAAGTGGGGATGAACAGACGGTGCGATTTTAATATGCCTCCCTTCGGGGGGCATAATAAAAATATAAAACACCCAAACCAAGGGTTTAATTAAAGTCCTACATGGTATTCTAGTGAGGACAATTTGTGACCTTGACTTCAGAAAAGTCTGCAAATAACATTTAGTAGTTTCAATTTCCTTCCACTGATTCAAAAGATACAGACTGGACACAAAAACTGCTAACAGACGGACAGCCAGCTGGCCAGGTGAATAAAATTATAAGTCAAAACCTTTTGGGCAATAAAAACTTTTGGACAGACATCCAAGTCAGGTTAAATTTTATTTAAAGATAATGTACCAAGAAATCTTTTTGTTGTTGGTTGAATTGATGGCACGTTCTTACTGGTTTGAAAATGGGATCATTTTTAATCAAATTCATATTCTTAAAGAAAACATAAATTCAGTTGGTGTCTTTTTAGTCTTTAAAAATAGGATGGTTGACATATTTTTTCCAAAGAAATATTTAGTTATCTTATTATTGAAAAAGATTGACAACAGTATTATCTTTTAGAGACATGCTACATTAACAGAATAAATTATGTAAAGAGCAATTATAAGTTCAACAAAATATACAACAATGTAAGAAAACACAAACATAAAGCAAAATGAAACATTTTAATACACTCATTGTGTACATGTATTAAAAGACCTCTGTTATAAGTGACCATTTTAGATATCAGTTCACAAGTTTGACAGTACAACATTGAAATTACCATCTACTTTAATCTGATGATCAGTGGAATCCTCTGTCACAGTATGAACATCTGTAGCATTCAGCGTGTCAGCCATGTCACTAAGGGAACCAAGGTTAATATCCGCTGCAACATCAGTAGCTACTGTTGCTGTCAACAAAGTCAGTGATGTATCAGTTTCTGAATTACAACTGTTGTCTAATGGCTTTAGATAATCTTTGCCTTCTTCCATATCTATTAAATAATTATAATGAATTTACAAAAATTTAAAGAACTCTAAAATTAGTTCAGGCAGAATTTATGGATAACTGTTTGTTTGTTTGTTTGAGTGGGTTTTACTTCACATTGTCACAGTATAGATCATATCGCCACGTTCTAGCTTTACTGGTGGAGGAGGAACTCAGGTGCCCTTCTGTGCATTATTTCAGGCACGAACGGGCACCTGAGTAGAACCACCAACGTTCCGAAAGCTAGCTGGATAGCTTCCTCATATGAAAGAACCCAAAGTCCCTGTCGGGACAAGTCGTTTTAAGTCAACAACCTTATGGATAACTGAGCATGACTGTTAGACATAAACCTTAAGCATCATTACAGAAAAAAGTATTTTATATAAAATGACAGCAATAAAACTTTAAATATTGCCTTTGTTATTCTAAAATGAATGTTGTATCATTTTTGGCAGGAAAAAATTAAAAAAATTCCCTTCACTTATTGCATATAAAACAGTTTGTGAAAATTGAAAAGTCAGTTTCATTCAGTCTTTTAAGTGAGTCTGTGTAAAGTGCCATATTGATATTTAATCTCCATCAAAGGGCTTTCGTTAATGGAAGTTTGGGAGTCATTTACTCCTTGAAGGCCTGATGTGGGATTGTGACTTCCAAAATCTAATACCTTTTCTTCTTTACTTATATAATGTGACTTCCAATATCAGATATTTTGCAGTCTCTGACTTTCAAACTTTGAAACTTAATGGAAGCCCTGCATCATATACAAATAAAATAGATTCAATGATATATAAAAGTACCAGAAAATCACAACAACATTGATTTAAGTCAATAAGTGAAGGGAATTTTTTTAATCCAGCCACATGGTATAATATACACCTGTAAATAACATTTTTACCAGTGCACCGGTAGCATGAATTCTGTTTAACTACGTCATACAAAATGGTCGACCACCGTTTACATAAGTATCCTGTTTTCTCGTATTCTCGGGGGGTTAAGGACTAAACTTAGTTGCATAATATTTATAAAACATTTTGTTACAGTATTTTTTGCCTGATACACAGAGAAATACCTTATAAACAAAATACAAAGAAAGAAAGAACGTAACTGTTAGCAAAACAAAAGATATTTCTGCTTGTATATACTGACCTTCACCCTCTATGTGAAGCAGGTGCTTTCTAGTATTCTCGTGGAATTTGATTGGTTGTTAAGGCTGGTCGCTATGTGATGATTTTATTCTACATACCAGTTCAAATCATTAGTGCCACTCCTAATTAAGTGTTAAATGGCTTAAATCTGCAATTTGATTGTGTTTTAATAACAGCTTGGCATGCCATATCAAACTTTTAGGATCATATTGAGGCCTCTTTGGTACCAAATGATTTTGATTGTTCCAAAAATAGTTTAAACTCAATTAAGTGCTGTTATTTACATAATCTCTTTAATATATAACTAAGTTTACGTTTATTTATTAGTTACTTATTGGTTATATGAGCATTAAGCAACGAATACTACTGTTTTTCATTGCAGTTCTCAAAAATGAAATGTGTTTAGGATAAACAATGTTTCATTATTGGTTTTTAATTGGAGTTCATATCTTTTTTATACTATGTATTCGTGGAACAAATATTTTGAGCTGTATTGTATAAATAGTAGTGTGAGACCGTCATTTGAAGTGTCTTGCGTCAGAGACCCGCTACAGGTTTCTGATACATGGAAAAAACTAGAAAATTGATTATTATTTGGGAAATAGGTAAATTTAATGTTTATTCTCTGGATTTTACGATTATTTCCACAGTTATTTTTGTTTTTTATCTACTTTTGTCGCATTTCTTTATTTTTTTAATGGAAATGAAAATGCCCTGCTAAATAGACATGTTTTCGGATATCGATGGAAGTCGCGAGCGTCGCTTCCATCCGTTTTTTATATTGCTAAGTGGCGACATAAGTTCGCCAAACTTTATTATTTTTTAGTTATCTTATTTTTTCCTGTGCCTTTCTTTCTGTGATAATGCAAAACTACTGTGATTGAATAATTTGAAGGTTATCTCATTGTCTATTTTTATTTGAGGAATGAATGTCTCTCTGGTTTCATCTTGTTTCCATCTATTTGGTTAACAGGACCCCATTGGAAATAAGCACACCAGCTTAAGGGCTATTCTTGTAACCATAGATCACTTTTAAACAAAACATTTGTATTGAAATTTTATTGAAATTCTTTTATTTCTTTTATATCATGTTTATCAGTAACTTTAAACAATATTCTGTGATAATTATAATTCTGACTGTTGTAGTCTTAATCTGAACTGTGATTTTATTAATTAATTTATTTACTTTTTTTTTTTTTTTTTTTAAATACATTTATCCAATGCCTCATCTGATCTCAGTCATTAACTAAATTTGTTTTATTTATTATTAATATGAAATGATATTTTAATTTGGATAAACTGTTATTTTATATATATTTATTTATATATATATATATTAGTCCTTCGTTGAAAGACATCGCATTTTCTTTTTTTTACAGTTTGACGTTTATCGGAAAATGCGAAGTCTTTCCATAACTGGCTAACTTCCCATAGCACAAATCAACACGCTTCTCGAGTCGATTTGAATTTACCGGTAAATCACAACTTAAATGCTATTTATCACAAAAAGCAATTGATTGCATGAAAGACGGAAGCATATTTTCCCAAAACCTGTAAAAATATGCAAAAATTACTCACGGTAAGTAGTTTATTTATCCATATATTTAAGAAGACACATTAAAAATATTTTGTGTTGACCCCCATATTGGAAATTCCCGGTCATGCTGTGACGTCACTCAAAAAACAATAGTACGAAATTTGTCTGAACGAAAACTTTTTCTGTTGTGATTTAAGACGCTGACAGGACTGGTGCACGCAGTAAAAATTTCGTCTAAAAAATTTGGTTCCAGTAATCACCGCATTGCGTAGTACACACAATATGGAGGCTGTTTACACAATTTTTACACAGGATTTGTTTTAAATTGTTTAAAATTTGAATAAGTTGAATTTGATAAGGAAAATACACATTTGTGGTAGGATTATGATTATTTGTAACATTTTGCATCGGAAGTTTGAATGATTGTGCATGTTTATTGTTTTTCATTTTGCTATGGATTTTTAAATAGATATCTTTAGACGTTAAAGCGGATTTGACCCATGTAAAAAATAGCTTCAAATCCGCGGTTACGTCTAAATATTTGGACTAATATATATATATGTCTTATTATGTAACTGTGATCTATGTTGTTGCTAAAAATAAAATAAATAAAAAAAAAATAAATAAATAATTTTAATTATTCCCCGAGAATACGAGAAGCCCCGAGAACACGAGAAACAGGGATAGTGAGCAGAAATATATTCAGAGTAACAAAACCCTGTAATGTATTTTAAAGAGGATTAACTGTTAATGAAGTTGTTTATTCCTTCTTTTTTTCAAGTCAGTAAAACTTTATCTGAAAAACACCATGTATAAAATATGTGCACCGGTATTGTGGAGACCAGGGCTACTCTGAAAACCTTTTAAAGCTATCAATAAAACTCATCGCTGCGGATTTTAGTGTAAGACTAAAACCAGCAAATTTGACATTGAATATCTGTAAATTTATGGATTGAAAAATCATTAAATTTCAAGACTATCTATAAATTTACGGACAGTCCATAAATATCATGAAATCCTAGACCTGTTTAAATGTATCCAAGTTCCAACAACTTTTGCTAAAAAGTTTTAAAAACCCAAATTATAAAGTTTTAAATCACAGAATTAGCCGTACAGGACACACCCTACTGTATATTAGCTGCTAGCTGCATGGCACTTTTCAAAATCATATTAAGTCGAAAACGCAAATAACGCATTGTCTTCAAGATTTAAGAATCGTTTATTTATTGAATACTTACTTTTAGAGATGTTCGGCCATCTTGTTAAACTAAATACGAAGAAGGAAACAAAATCGTTGTCATCTTGAAGACCTGGTTCCCGGCGTTTTTTGTATACACATACTTCTGAAGTTCTCGGGCCTAATAGCTGATCTTTCCGATTGGTAAGAGGAGAAATTCGCAATACAAACATATTCAAATGAAATTATCTTATCTGTCAATTAAAATCGCGCTCTTCGTTTTTTTATTAATCATGTGGGTTTTTATGGGTAGTCAGACTATTCTCTCCCTTACCAGTTCCTGCCCTGACGTTTCCTCCCCTATTTTGGGGGAGAACTGTCTGCATATTTGCAAATAAGCAGACAGTTCCTCCCCATCTTTATTTTTTTTATTAATACATTATTATTGAAGTATTAAGATGTTTAATAAATGGATAAGTTCACAGGTAAATATGCACCACATGTTTGCTGTATGTTTGGTACCCCATATGTTTTCCATATGTAGAACATATGTGTTCCATGTGTTTTGAAAAACATGTGTTTGTTTGTTTGTTTGTTTCATTTTACGCCTTTTTCAACAGTATTTCAGTCATATAGGCGGGTAGTTTCCTAACCATCGTTCCTGGAGAGTTACACCAGTACTAGAATACCTTCCTCCGAAAACATGTGTTTAAGAACATGTGTTTTTCATATGTAAGATTAACATATGTAAACAGGACCATATGAAAAACATGTGTCAACAAACATATGTTAAACTCATGGTTATCACATGTTTTTCATATGAATAAGTTTTCATATGTAAAATATATGTGAACTTTCATGTGTTTTTCATATGAAAAATTATGATCATATATTCTGCAATATTTACACTTTGAACAGTCTAAATTAGATTCTACATGATAGTACATAAATTCTTAAAAGATTCTTGGTTAACGAAGTGTCCCCTAGGGAGTGACCTTGTTAAAATGTTCACATAGTTCATAAAAATAATATTACTATAGCGACATTTTCTAAATGTAACAGAGGTGTAAGACATGTCCTTCTTTAGTTAAAACAAAGTATGAATTGTGTTCAGAACTAGAAATGTGTCCATAGGTGCCCCCACACTCCACCGATTTGTCGTCAATCTTATGTCTCTAGGTCAAAAGTTTTTTTTTATAGCTACAAGTTGAAAACTAAAAATCTTTTATTAAGTAAAGGGCAAATACTACAAATACCGAATAAATCCACAAGAATACCCCAAGGTGCATAAGTACACATGCTGACCAACATTCTTGTAAACTTTCAGGCCTACAGGTCATAAACTTTTTGAGTTACGTGCAACACAAGTTTACTAAGTCAAGGGCAGTAACTCTAAAAATACTCAAATATCCACATTAAAATACCCTGGTGCACAACTACACATTCTGGGCAACATTCCTGTAAAGTTTCATGACTCTAGGTCAAATCCTTTTTGAGTTACGTGCGACACACAAGTTGAAAATTGGAAATTTTTACTAATTCAAGGGAAATAACTCTAAAAATACTAAATATATCCACACAAAAATACCCAGGTGCACAACTACACATGCTGATCATCGTTCCTGTAAGGTTTCATGACTCTAGGTCAAATATTTTTGAGTGACGTGCAACACAAGTTAAATATTGTAAATTTTACTAAGTATTATAAAGGGCAATATAACTCTAAAAATACTAAAAATATCCACACGTAAATACCCAGGTGCACAACTACACATGCAGATCAACATTCCTGTAAGGTTTCATGATTCTAGGTCAATTATACTTTTTGACACAAAAGGGAACGGACGGACGGACGGACAAGGGTAAATCTTTTCATTTTTATTATTATATAAGAAGTGCTTTCAAGAGTTTTTATACAGTCATGTTGTTGTTTATTAACCAATATTTATTCAATAAAAGTTGTTTACACAATTGGTGGCCATATAATAATTAACATGTGAATTTTATTACCCCCTGTAACATTTATGTTTGGATGGCTTACTAGCACACAAATTAAACAAGACCCGAATGATGGTTTAGATATTGCATCCAAGTATACACTCACAAACTCCCAAACGTCAAGTAAACATATATATATGTTCTAATCGGTTTACTGGGCATCTGCTTCAGTAATGTCACATAATATCAAACAAATTACATTATTATCACAAAATTTGTAAAAACAACTAGCATTGTACCAATTATAATCAAAACGCTGCAAGCACTGAGGTATACATTGCTTGACAATACGGTCTCTATTTGTGTTATCAAGATCATGTGATTTTAATCTACTGACCTCAATAGAAGTCATTGACTGGTTACAGTCAATCCCGAATACAAACCTAGGCTTATTTCTTCTCAAGTTATAAATAGGACAAGAAAGAGGTGTTGTTCCTACATACTAGGGTTGTGTTTTTCCAAGCAAGACTATAATGGTTTGCGAAACTGAAGAGCAATACAGAAATCAGTTTGCAAAGACCTGTTTATTATCTGCAGTAAACAATACTGAAATAGTAAAATAGAGTCTTCAGTGTTGTTATCTATTACTATAAAAACAAGACCATCATGCAGGTTTGTAGTCTATAAAAATGTGGAATTGAATCATTCAGCAAGACTTAAAGTTACATAAAGTTAGGTGAAAATTTTCGTTTACATTCAAAATACATTAACTGGAAAAAAATGCACGCCATAGTGCAATAATTGATTCAAAATAAAAGTATTTGTACTTGACAAAATTTAGGCATCAAAGCCCTAAGCTCTAGCCTTGTACATTCTTAAATTTTTACTATAAGTACATAACGAAAATTAATGACTCCCTCCCCCAACCCTCGCACAAGGCAAATTTTATCCCAGGGCTAAAATTTAAACAATCTTGGTAGAGGTCTACTATACACAATGTTTCATGCCAAATATCTTACCTCTAGTCTTTGTCAATTCAGAGGAGAATATTTTTAAAGTTTTTTTCTATACATGTATATACATTTAAGGAAAACCTATGACACCCTGGTGCCTGGTAAACCTTGTACGACCAGACAAGATTTTTTTTAAGTTTTTACTATATACAAACCGTATAAGGAAAACCTACGAAGACTCCCTGGCAGAGCAAATTTTGACCCCAGGGCTATAATTTGAACAATAGTGATAGATGCCTACTACACAGGTAAAGGCTTCACATCTAGCCTTTGTCAATCCAGAGGAGAATATTTTTTTAAGTTTTTTTCTATACATGTTTATACATTTAAGGGACATCTATGACACCCTGAGGCCATTTCACTAGGGGCAACATTTGAACAACTTTGATAAAGGACGTACTGATGATATTATACAATGTATACCAAGTATCTAAGCTCTAACCCTTAAGCCTCCTGATAAGAAGATTTTTAAAAAAAAATTTGCTACATACAACACATTGTATAAGGAAAACCTTAATATATGACCCCAGGTGTGAGGCTAATTTTGACCCTAGGGCTGGAACGTGAATAATCTTGGTAGAGGTTCACTACCCAATGTTTCATGACAAATATCTAACCTCTAGCCTTTGTCAATTCAGAGGAGAAGATTTTAAGTTTTAACTACATACATATAAAGGAAAATCTATGAACCCAAGGGCAGGGCTAATTTGACCCCTGGGGTATAATGTGAACAATCTGGTGAATGTCTACCAGACAATACCTTATGCAAAATATCTATGCTCTAGGCCTAATATTAAAGTCTTTGAACAACTTTGGAAGCCCTTCACTCATGGAACAACCCTGCCAAGTTTGGTTGAAATTTGACAAGATGTTTTTCAAAATATGTTTACTATAATATGTATAAAACACACGCACGCACACACGCACACACACACACACACACGCACGCACGCACACACACAGAGGGGAATCGCTATATGCCAACGCAGCATCTACATGCATCAGACCGGCAGTCCAACACATTTCAAAAAATAAAATGACAATTACATTGTTGATGTGTCCACTCAAGCCTTGTGAAATTTAATAAAAGCTTTATAATATTTAGAATAAACTTTCATTTTTTCAATAAACAATATGAAGTAAGGTACATTAGGTATGGTCAACCTAGTGGATCTCATTGGAGCTAGGTGGGGAGGAGTGTGGGAATCCAAAGATTAGTAAATGATAATTAAAGCATGTGGATTTACTGAGTGCATCGCACTAAGTTGAAATTTATATGGCATAATGTACTTTATATGTGTTAATATGCTATATATCAAAATTAAATACCCAATATCTTTATTTTTGTTTACTATAAAGAATTAATAAATTTCTTTGATATAATCTATGAATTCAGTTTATAGTATCTTTTTTGGATTGACTTTTATTACAGTCTGTGCTTTTTGTGATACCATACACTGTGTCCTCGGTTGTTGTTTCCGGCACTTTTACTACAAGTAAGCAAATGAAGTAATTGAAGACCAGGACCTTGAGTTTACTTCCTTTCTGACTGAGGGATCTGAACATGACTGCCTGCCCTGTTCACCCTGTCTCGATCTCGGGTCTGTTTTAGTACACATCACCCTGTCTCATGGTCTGCAAGTTCCTACATGTATGGCCAGCTGGGACTGTTGAATGTCACGAGGGGGACTCCATATAGTTTTTTTGACAATCCATAAATATTTTACAATCCAATAGGAAAAAAAAAGATCCATGTGGTATTTTATTAATCTAAATCCTTTCAAGCTATCATCATCATCATGCAAAATAAAACTTACTGGTGGGCTTCTCCCCCTCATACAAAAAAGGTCAAATTAAGAAGTAGTACTGTTACAATGCCTTATCAAAAATAAAGTCACATATAAAGACAATAATTAAATATTTAACAATATTGATTTAATACAAATAAATCATTAATATATGCAGTCCAGCCAATATTGAGCTGAAAATATTTATCAATATCAAAGTGTGAGAAAATAAAATGCAGCCGGACTAAAACTCAAACCAGAGACACTCAGAATACCATACCTCAGCACTACCAAAAAACCCAGAACCTTTGGAATACCATACAGAAGCTCTACAGCTTAAACATTTTCAGTCTCATAGTTCTATGCATTGACATAACCCCCAGCATATTGAAATTTGTCCTTTTTCATTGGAACACTTATTAATTATTTTCATCGTTTGTTCGTTTCAGTTTTGTGTTGTAAATTAAACTTGTTTATTATCGTTAATTGTGGTTTGTTGTTTATTCTTATATATTCATACATATTTAATCTCATTACAAAATACAATTAATGCGCGAATTTGAACAATAAACCTGATAGTTTCACACCTTATCCCTTATTATCACTTTATTATATATTTCTATAGTGGTACGTAACCTCCAAAAATGGTACATTTATGCAATGGTACGTACCCTCCATTACGGGGGCCCACACAGTGTTTGGATGGTATAAACTGCTTGATAGTGACCTTAAAATGAGATTTTAGTCATAACCTTATAATATATATAACTATATTTATACACATATTATAAGGTTATGACTAAAATCTCATTTTAAGGTCACTATCAAGCATTATATACCACCAAACACTGTGTGGGCCCCCTGTGACCTCCATGGTACGTCACCTCCAAATTCCGCTTCTTCTAGCTCCCTTTCGTCCAAAATAGTCATTTTCGTAATTTAGTCATACTGCGTATCAAGCGAACATAAAGGCTGCCTTCGATTGCTAACGCGGGTTTAACACTTTCGACACGGGTAACAATCGAACAAGGTAGAGTTGAGTAATACGTCATCAGTTTTGCGTAAACCGAGTAACGCGGGTTGGACACTGCCTATCAGCTGGGTCAGAAGTGTTAAAAATGGCGGCCAACAACGTTGGAAAGGAGTAAGTGAGAGGATTTTTTATATGTTTTTCTGCTTTTGTTTGTTTATAGAATCTAATATAGCCTTTGAATTTATCTTTACTTTATTTATATAAATAGTTAAAGTAATTCAGCATTATTTCCTCCGCCCAAAGGTATTGAATGCCAACCGCATGTTAAGTAAATTAAGAAACAGTTCGTCATCAAAATTATTCGTACTAAATAATATGAATTTAGGTAAAGCCAATGGAATGGGGAAGTCATACAATAACAAAAATATGAGTTTTCTTGTATTTTTAGTACAAATAATTGACGATAGAAATGCATATTATATTTTTTTTCAAAGCTAGAATTTAAAAACTTGATCACTGAATATTGTTTGACTTTGTGTCAGAGATTTCAATCCAATATGGCGCCCCCCATGAAATGGCAAAATGAACATTGAAAAATTTTCTGATGGGTATATACAGTATATTTTTTCATTAAATTTATGTTTCTTTTAAAATACACTTAGTCTATGTCTATACCCGGGCAAGTCAGTCCAGGATGCCCGGTCTTTGACTTCCCTGTTTAATTAATTCGCTATATTTTTCAAAGCAATTTGATCAAATGTTGCGACAGACTTACATAAATAAGTAGATATGATTTAAAGTAATATTTCCTTGATGTTAATTTTATTAGGTACAAGAGGGTGTTCATGGTGATGGAAAATGGGAAGCAAGACTGTGTAGCTTTAGAGGAACCACTTGTTCAGCAAATTTCAAATGGAGGTAAGGCCTAAAAATGTTGTGGTTAGGGTAACTTGACACTACTGTAATATTATGTGGTTTTGTATATGAGTTTTAACAAGTATATAACATATAACTCTAGTGAGAAATAAGAGACACAAGTGTGTTCTATGACTTCAAGTTAAATACAGGAGATTAACTCCTAACAAGACCTGTTGTACTACTTTCTAAGCATGCGCATGTACACATTGATATAATCAGTATCATGTTACAACTAGTCTACCTGGCAAAACCTTCCGACCCTAAATTTTTTATGTTTATTTTTCATCTGTAGACATGCATTTGAAATGATGCAACATATACTATATATAAAAATTTTATTGATATAAAGATACATTGCTGTATATCATCATGGAAATAAAGTACTATAACTGGTAGTGATTATTCTAGCGCGGAATGACAGGGCGCTCCGCCCTGCCCCTTTTTAGGTCCGCCCTTTTGCCTCTAAAAACACCGCCCGTAATACTGAAATGCGCCCCGCTGCCCTCTTTTACCTGTACCCATCAATATGTATAAGATAGATCTACGTAAAAAACCTGTCAATCACTTATCTATAAAGATAAGATTACGATGTTGACACGTTCCAATATACAAAACCTGGTGCCCCACGGCGATAACAATTGACTGACCGATGTGAAGTGGGCCGTGTGAAGCGGCCCCGTGTGAAGTGGTTTCGATCAAATTAGCTATGTTTGCAACAGTTTGAAATGATTTGTAAGGAACATTACCGACTGATTGATAATCCGTGGTCATTAACTGATTAAAATGGCAATGATTTACGGAGACAATCGAATTGTAATGCATTCGCTTATTTGTTTGTTCACCAATGTCGCGTATGTCGGTAAAAATTCGTATACTGTACAACTTACAAGTACAGGTAATTACAATTAATTATTTACACATATTAATCTCTATAATTGCGTAAAGAATCTTTAAAGTCATAAGGATGGGTTATATGGTTTCATTAATTAGTTGTTCATTTGAGAAAACAAATTGCCGTCTGCGAAAAAGGAAATTTGCAGAAATTGAAAAAGAGCGTGCGAAAATTCGCAAAAACAAACCACAGTATTTCCTCTTTTTGGAGCTAAAGAAAGGTACGATAAAAGTTATTTACATTTGCTAAGAATCGATTTAAATGTGTTTCTCCCTTGCAATTCAACATTTATATAAAAAGGAGGTGAATG
Organism: Ruditapes philippinarum; assembly: GCF_026571515.1. Classification (NCBI taxonomy): domain Eukaryota; kingdom Metazoa; phylum Mollusca; class Bivalvia; order Venerida; family Veneridae; genus Ruditapes; species Ruditapes philippinarum. The sequence goes on from NW_026867041.1 coordinate 39,055, forward strand.
AAATAATTTGTGTACGAAGCCACTACACTAGCAGTACGGCCCTGGACTGAAGTACGGTCCCTGTACTGCCGTACTGCAAAGCCGTTCGTTACATAGACTATTTAGACTAATCGTTTACGGTAATTTTACAGAAAATAAACAAAGACAATTATGAGTAAGCGAATATTTGTCTCTAGCTGTAAGACATTTTAATGAATTGAATGAATTATTAATCTACAGATTAAACCGTTTTTCTGCGGTTGAAAGTCGGGAGATTTTTTTTTATGAAATAGTACAGTAACAACTACAGTTAGAATCTATTAGTTACCTGTGAAATCATATGTGAAATATAATTATAAATTGCAAGATAATGACAATTTGTAATCAATTTCAATCAATTCGAAATTAGATTTACTTTATAAAGATAAAATCGTTGGTTTTTCTTTGAACATCTCTGTACAGAGTACAGTACATGGTAATTTTTTTTAGCTAAATGTGACTGTTATTGTGAAAATATAAAGATGACTGAAGTAATTTCAAAAACTTGAAATTGATTTATAACCCAAATTTAATTAGAAAATTAACCAGTCTTTCTATATTTTACAGAGTGACCTAAAGTAACGAACCAATTATCACTGCTCAAAGTACAGATTCAAATAATGAAACAAATTCCAAGTTATGAAAGTTTTTAACATGAAACCTTAAAATTTACATAAAATGTGACAATGTAAATGTAGCCCTGCAATAAAGTCATTGATACAAATATATACAGACAGTGCAATTCTTTCATTCAAATATAATTTCCATGCGCTTTAAATCTATAAAAATAGGACAGAGGACAGTCATGAGAAAATCACTTTTTTGCCAGGGGTGGCATACAGAACTATTCACCTTCTTGAGGTACATGCAGCTTTTATTTCAGTCACAAAACAGTTCTTTAGTTTATCTGTCTTGGTTTTAAGCTGTGCCACTTTTTAACAGTTCTCTCTCAATGTCTAGGTATTTATCATTTCTGTGAATCATAAGAAGCTGATGCACACTATTGACACTATCACCATTAATATAGAAAATAAACACCACACTGAACCAAGTAACCAGAAAGTGTTGAGATAAAGGGAGGTAATTAATCTACTGATAAGATATGAGTTATCTGACCATGATTATCATAACGGTCATAAACTATCTGTATTGACACATGTTCCACCCTGCCCCTTTTTGATGCCTCCCTGCCCCTTTTTCAAGTCTAGAATAATCACTATAACTGGGTTAAATTATGGCATTTAGATATGTCAGTATGAATACCTTTGTAAGCATCTTGAATGATTTAAAAAAAAACCTACCTACCCTACCTATTTCAAATGGGCATGTAACCCTAACCACAAGATGTTTTTTTCTTGTCCTAATTAATACATGTTTGTAATACTAGTAATCACCAATCTGTACTACATAGGAAAATCAAATGTTGTACATACATATAGTGTGTGCAAAACAGGAAAGTAATTCTATTACTTTGAAATGAATACGTCTGGTTGCCAAGTTTGATCCCTGGTTACATCTGATGTAAATTGATTATCATAAAGTATACATTCTACTGTATGTAAGTCGTATTCCCTACATGACTTGTAATACCGAACTAAGGCGGTGATATATGTAACTGAAACTATCGGGGGTCTGCTTTACCTGAAGACTTAAAATGACACTTGTTCAAATTTGAATGTTACTTTTATTCATCATTTGATCATTAAAACTATTAGAATAAGCATAATGACCAAATTTTTAAACACGGGTTGAAGTAAATTGTGTAAAAAAATGCCTGTCAAATGCTTTGTTTCAGATCAAGAGCTGGCTTTGAAAATCATGAAGGCCTACAATGAAAACGCACGACCTGCTGGAGGTAAAATTTTAATAAGCTTACAGTTATGGACATTATTTGGCATATTTACTTGTTAAATGTGTTTTTGTTAAAAATACACAAAAATTGATGTGTAACAGGAAAGGAAAATGTATCCCAACCTCTTGCTTGCAGGTAAGGGGCTAACCGGACATGTATCACAGACATTATTTGCACATAAATGTGCCACTATTACATTTCTCCCTTCAGGTTTTTAGTGTTTTTTTTTAATTATGTTATTTACAGGTAATTAAACAAGGGTAATTGTACCACCAAAGACACCCTTAGGCTAATCAGCCATTGCTTCATCAATGCGGATTTCAAAGCCAGGTACTAATCACTCGTATGGCACCAATGTAACAGGAGAAAGAAAATGTGTCGCCTAGCAAGGCACTCGAACTGGCAACCTTCTGCTTGCAAGTTTTATTCTCTATTATTTTAAACCAACTGAGCTAACTGGGCATATATCACAGACATCATTAGATAGACTGTTATGTGACAATAGAGTTGTAAATGAATATTACTGTGTAAAAACTGACATGTTTTAAGAGAACTCCCTGTCTATTCCTGAATGTGAAAAAAAGTTCAACTGACTTTTGACACTTGTACCATAGTATAATCTAAGTTCCTCACATCACAAGACAAACATGCTTCTACTTAATTATTATTTTTCATTTTTCAGAGAGTTTGGTTGTGTCAATTATTGTGCCAGAAGTAGGGCCACTACCAGCCAGTTAGTCCCACTCCCACACTCTCAGGTATTGCAGAATAAATATTATATATTTTGTACAACTTTCTGGGAATTATACCTTTACAATTCATATTTTACTGCCATCCATGATGGAGTGATTAAGACTATTGATTGATCTTTTAAGGGTCATATGTTCAAGGAGTTCCACAGACCAACTTTTCATGCATGAAATGTACACAGTTTTAAGGGATTGTGTTGCCTGGTTCTGGTTTAATTCTAGGAATAGTAATGAGTAGCCAAGTAATATGCTGGCCTTTTCACAACTATTATATTTTCAAAGTAGATGCTAGACCCTCCAGGATTTTTTTTATTTTTGTTACTTGTCTGTTCCACTACAGACTGGTGTGTAGGCCTAGAAGCCGCAGAGTAAATTGGGTATGGTAATAGGCCAGTATTTTAAATGGCTGTTAAGTTACTGTTAAATACAATTGACAAAATGATAAATGATAAATAACTTATTTTCAGCTACAGTCTGTGACACCAGCAGTGAAGAAAGCCAATGTAAAAAGCAACCAGAGTCAAGTCCATCAGTGGAAAAGAAAGTGAGGAAAGGGTTACTAATAGATAAAAGAGCATCAACTTGATGACAATTCAACCAAACCAAGTCTCATAATGTTTCTTTGGAACCAGATTCAGACAGAAATGGAAAAAGGAAGGAGTGCAGGTTTCTGCACAGCAAATAAAGGATAAATGGAAAAAACTTAAAAGAAAGTACATGGAAAATTGTAGATTTAAATGGTAAAACTGGAAATTGTAGAAACACCTGTAAATATTTTTTGACATTTTCAGTCAATTGTATGGCACTAAAGCTTCAAAACAAAACCCAGTTTTTGTGCTCGACACATCAAACACAGAGAGTGCAGCTTCAGAAGTGAATGTTGAAAATGAGGTAAATTGTGTTCCTTGTAATTCAAATGGGTCTGTACCAAAAGTAGTTCAAAGCAAGGAAAATGTCAATAAACGAAAAGTGACATCAAAAAACTGTCAACTCTCCACGAAACAAAGTTGTCAAGCTTTTGGAATGTATTGAAAAGAAAAATGAGGATTTCAATGAATTTGTGAAAAAAACAAGAGGAACAGAAAATGAAAAGATTTGACAGATTTTTGGACTTATTTGAAAAGTCACTTGACTCAAAGTAGACATAACTTAATCATGTTATGGTCACTAAGGCCATTCTCAGATATTTTTAGGTTACTTTTAAAGATTTTTGTAAACAGTATTGGCAAGAAGAGATTACTTTTTCTGGCAATTTGATTTTTTTTTTCAACATAGGGTTTTTTTTATGCCCCCACAGAGTGGGAGCATATAGCGTTGCACTTGTCCGTCCGTCCGTACGTCCCGAATTCTTGTGAACGCAACTCCTCTTAAACCGGATGGCAGATTTTGCTTAAACTTCTAGGGATGAACAACCTTAATGTGTAGATGGTAGTAAAGGAAGGAATTTTTTGCTGCGACCAAATTTAACAGAATGATGGCCCTTTGTTGATTTTTAGTTTTCAACTTGTGGCACATGTAGTCCAAAAAATATTTGACCTAGAGTCATAAGATTGGACAGAACAGTGGCGTGTGGGGGCATCCGTGTCCTATGGACACATTTCTAGTTATAAATTGTATCAATTAAAATATTTAACCTTAATAGCTATTGCTTAGATGCATATAGTGTTTAGACATTCTTAGTTGAAAATAATTACTGCAGAAAGATTTCCAATTTTTATTCTGAGAAGAAAAAAAAACAGTGTTTTCATATGTAAGGTAATGCTCTTGTATTTGTTCAGTGTAGTTAAAGGAATTTCAGGAGAAAAGCAGTTCTGGACTGAATTGAGAGAGTTAAAATTTCCTTGGTAGTCTGTAGTGAAACCCAATAACCTGTCACAAGCCTATTTCTTTTTCAGGTGCAGTTGTCAGGGTGCTACTTGGATACACTTCCAAATGACATTTTATTGCACATTCTTGTATTTTTGAATGTGACAGACTTGATAAGGTTGCAGTTTGTAAGCAAACGATTTTATCATCTGTGTGTAACAAAGTATATCTGGCAATTTTTCACAAATATTTCACTAAATTTAAGTAGCAGGTTAAGAAATGCTGAAAGATATCTTCAGCTTGCTACCAATTTACAAGCTCTGTACTTGCAAGGTGCATTATGTAGTAGTTTGGTCTTCATTTCTAGGTTGACAAAACTTAAAATTTTAGTCATTCATGGCTATTACACTAGATTTGATGGTTTTGATTTGTTAAAAGTTTTATATCACACAAATCTTATAGGACTTGACATTAGTGGATTCAAGGTAAATTTAGTCTGTTTGTTTGAAATAAGCAGGAAACTGCCACAACTACAAGCTTTACGGGCAGTTGACTTAGGCCAGTCTGTTGAACCATACATACTGGAAGCAGTTTTACTAAACTGCTCTTTACTTAAGTCTGTAGATCTGGAACCATGTGGTAGTTCTCTTATGTGGGCAGATATTGTAGACAGATACAGTGACATTAACTTTAGTCATTTAATACTGGACTATATCCCCGCGCTCTACCTTAAGTTTGCAAGATGCTTTTATGTTTTTCCTAGAGTTGGTGCTCCAGATCTTAAGTGGAAATAACTGAGAAGCATCTAAGAAATGGGATACGTTGCTGACATATAGGCCTGTTTTTAATACCTGAAATGTATTTTTTGTGTCATTCCATTTTGGTGATTCCAATAAAAGATAAATGCGACTGTAAACCAGATGTTGGAAGTCTGTTTGATATTTGTTTCGTTTTATTTTTTTGTATAAAATGTTTTTGCTGTGATTAAATTTAGAATATACTTTTGTTAGCTCACCTGTCACAAAGTGACAGGGTGAGCTTTTGTGATCGCTTTTCGTCCGGCGTCCGTCCGTCGTCCGTCCGTTAACTTTTGCTTTAAATGACATCTCCTCATAAACCACTGAGCCAATTTCATCCAAACTTCACAGGAATGTTTCTTTGGTGGTCACCTTTAAAAATTGTTCAAAGAATTTAATTCCTTGCAGAACTCTGGTTGCCATGGCAACCGAAAGAAAAATCTTTAAATATCTTCTTTTAAACAACCCTAAGAGCTAGAGCTTAGATATTTGGCATGAAACATCTTCTAGTGAGTGTCTACCAAGTTTGTTCAAATAAAAGCCCTGGGGTCAAAATTGGCCCCGCCCCAGGGGGTCATTGATTTTCCCTATATGCATATAGTAAAAACTTAAAAAATCTTCTTTTAAAGAACCCAAAGAGCTAGAGCTTAGATATTTGGCATGAAACATCTTCTAGTGAGTGTCTACCAAGTTTGTTCAAATAAAAGTCCTGGGGTCAAAATTGGCCCCGCCTGGGGGGTCATTGATTTTCCCAATATGCATATAGTAAAAACTTAAAAAATCTTCTTTTAAAGAACCGTAAGAGCTAGAGCTTAGATATTTGGCATGAAACATCTTCTAGTGAGTGTCTACCAAGTTTGTTCAAATAAAAGCCCTGGGGTCAAAATTGGCCCCCCCTAAGGGGGTCATTGATTTTCCCTATATGCATATAGTAAAAACTTAAAAAATCTTCTTTTAAAGAACCCAAAGAGCTAGAGCTAAGATATTTAGCATGAAACATCTTGTAATGAGTGTCTACCAAGTTTGTTCAAATAAAAGCCCTGGGGTCAAAATTGGCCCCGCCCCAGGGGGTCATTGATTTTCCCTATATGCATAAAGTAAAAACTTAAAAATTCTTCTTTTAAAGAACTCAATAAGCTAGAGCTAAGATATTTAGCATGAAACATGTTCTAATGGGTGTCTACCAAGTATGTTCAAATAAAAGCCCTGGGGTCAAAACTGGCCCCGCCCGGGGGGGGGGGGGGCAGTCATTGATTTTCCTTATATGTGTATAGCAAAAACTTAAAAATCTTCTTTGAAAAAACCCAAATAGCTAGAGTTTAGATATTAAGCATGAAACATCTTTAAGTAAATATCTACAAAGTTTGTTCAAATAAAAGCCCGCGGGTCAAAACTGGCCCTGCCCCAGGGCTGTCATTGTTTTTAGCTCTATGTATCTTTTAAAAAACCCAATGAGCTAGAACTTAGATGTTTAGCATGAAACATCCTCTTATGGGTGTCTACCAAGTCTGTTCAAATAAACAAATAAAAGCCCTTGGGTAAAAATTGGCCCGGGGGGGGGGGGGGGGGCTATATACAGGTGAGCGACCTCAGGGCCATCATGGCCCTCTTGTTTTTTTTAGCTCACCTGTGCATTAAAATAAGTGTCAAGTTGACACCCATAAAATTGCATCATGTTTGATAAGTTTCATGTTTTGCTTTCATATGTAATGTACCCGTATATATGTAAGAATTGTAATTACCAGTGTTCCAAGACTAGTTTATGTACTTTCACATTATGCAATGGCAAAACAAATGTTTGTGTTGTTCACATTGCCTTACTGATAAGGTCAGCTGAAACTATACATTTTGTACAATCAAGTTTTTTTCTTAAAAGCTTGTACCCGCTTCCAGCAAACAAACTTTGGTTCACATGTAACTTAAATTACACTTTTTGATTAGGCATAGCCAACCTAATTGTATTGCTGTCAGTGTTATACTGTCAGTGTTTCTATGGTGCTAGTTTGATTAATAGACCTTGGCCTGTACGTGCTCACAGATTTTTTAGAAATTACATGCACTTTTTGTTGTGTGAATGTGATCTAATTGAGATATTTTTTTAGAAATGTTGGGTCATTTTTAGCTCTATTTTTCAAAGAAAAAGTCTAGATATCATAGGTTGGTGGTCGTCTGCATCAGTGTATGCGTTGGTTAAATTTTTCTATGGTGTCCATTACTCAAAAACTATCAAAGGTATTTACTTGGAATAAATGTTCAAAGAGGAACACATACTCCTTTTTCGACTTAGAAAATTCACTGAATTTCAAGAATTTGTCTCTTATAGAACTATTATGAGAGATATTCTCTTCAGACTCGGAATACTTCTTCACTATGAACATGGGAACACATACCAGCAAGGGAGATAATCCTAAAAATATTTTGATTTAAAGAGTTCTCTGGGTGATGTGATGTTGATTTATTTTATCCGGAGTAACAATATCAGTCTCAATGATTGTGTAAAATTAAAGCAGATGTTGCAAATTCTTGATACTGCAATAGGGTAAATGAAATTTGATGGTGTTGTATATGAAACATAGGGGCAATTACACAAACTAGAAACAAAATTGAGTGAAAAGGTATAATAATACTATTCCAAATTGAATCAAGGTAGCACCAGTAGGGGACGTGTGTTGTGAACAACACCAGTTACTTGTTTATTTTGTGTATAATTTATTTTATTGCACAAGTAAAGACTTGTTTATTTTGTGTATAATTTATTTTATTGCACAAGTAAAGACTTGTTCATTTTGTGTATTATTTATTTTATTGCACAAGTAAAGATTTGTTCATTTTGTGTATTATTTATTTTATTGCAGATCTAGTCAAGATTTATTCATTTTTTGTATAATTAATTTTATTGCAGATCTAGTCAAGATTTGTTCATTTTGTGTATTATTTATTTTATTGCAGATCTAGTCAAGATTTGTTCATTTTGAGTATTATTTATTTTATTGCACAAGTAAAGATTTGTTCATTTTGTGTATTATTTATTTATTGCAGATCTAGTCAAGATTTGTTCATTTTGTGTATTATTTATTTTATTGCACAAGTAAAGATTTGTTCATTTTGTGTATTATTTATTTTATTGCAGATCTAGTCAAGATTTATTCATTTTGAGTATTACATGTATTAATTTTGTTGTGTATCGAGTAAAAGTTGCTCATTTTAGTTAAGTGTTATACTATCACACTGCAGTAGCAGTTGACATTTTATAATTTATGTTGATTAAAATCATTAAACTTTCTTATTGTTTATCTCTTCTCCTTAATTAGTTCAGCTTTTGAGATGAATATCAGTTTTGCCCCCTTACAACATAGAACTTTCTTTTCAATATGAAATTTATATGTTACTGTCGAGGTGTTTAATTTTGGAAACAATCAACAGAACTCTGATTATATATTCGATTGTATAATGCCTGTTCTATACTTTTCTACAAAGCTTTCAATTAGACTTGAGCATTGAGAAAAGTCTTACGGATAGTTTTTTATGTGATTCTAGAACGTTTGAGCACTTTCAAGTCATAGGAAAGATATCTTGAATGGGAAGCATCACAATTTTATTGTGGTGAGGAAAAATTTAAATACTTAGTAATAAACTTCAGGAAATTTAATGAGTAGAACCTTTAAGTTGAGAATTAATATAAAACAAATTCATATAACAAGTGAAAGTTATACAAGATGGAACATTCAACTGTTTCCATCCTCTGCATTTATTCTACAGTAGTCTTGAAGAATAGGTTACTGTTCAGTGGGAGCACTTTTCAAATTAATTGCACAAGAGTGACTTCCGTCAAACACTAATTACGTTTAAGGTATCAACTGAAGAAGTCTTTGTCGTTTAGCATCACCTCCAATTGCATTTCTGAAAACATTAGGATACCGATTGGGGTTTCCATTCAAATCGTTCGCATTGTCTAGAAACTGATCAATGTCATCATGATTTATGATACAAAGATTATGAAGTGCGCAGGCAGCCATTATAAAGTAACAAACACCTTCCATGGTATATAATGATATTTCTCGTAATCGGCGAAAACGTCCTTTTAAATGACCAATGGCTCTTTCCACATTTTGTCTACAGGAGGAGAGCATTCGATTGAATCTTTTCTGTCTGCCAGTTAAATGACCATTGTCTCGGTAAGGTGTCACCAGCCATGTGCGTAAAGGATATGCAGAATCTCCAATTATATGCCTCTCAGGATTTACAAGGTTGCCAGCATTTGCTTTGTCATAGATACCTGAATTACGTAGTACCCTTGCATCGTGCGTGCATCCTGGCCAACCGGTTTGAGCACTTGTGATGAGCATTTCATGATCAACAACCAACTGAAAGGAAATAAATGAGACAAATATTTGCCAAAATGAAAAATATAAACTAAAACTTATAAAGACTTCTCAAAATCATCCCATAAGGTATGATTGGCCTGTGTAGTATATATTTTTGATGTTAATTTATTGTTCAGAACATTGATGATTATTTTGATTCTACACTTAAGTTACCTTATCTGTGTACCAACTAACATATGGTATTCAGTACAACAAAAAAAGTTTAGCAATCAGTATAAAGCGAGACATGCATGCACATGTATGCACACAATGTACTATGTAATAGATTTTGATATGCTCCTAACCGTCACAATAACAAAGGAAAAATTAATAAATAGTCCATTTACAAAATTCAGCATAATAAGGGTAACTATTGCAGCAGATTCTCACCTGCAACTGAACTGAAGGATATGACTTTCTATTGACATAATCCTGATCCCCATTTGGAACATGTGAAAGCTGAATGTGGGTACCATCAATGATGCCAACAATATGTGGTATTCCACTTTGAAGTTGGAATTCTCTTTCGATTTCCACTTGTCTGTTCTCGTCAGGCCATTGTATAACCTTAAATATAATTTCATGAGATAAAGTTGTAAAATATATCACTGTAAATTGAGTCTCAAGTTAGCAAGTATTAACTACAACTCCTTGAAAGAAAGGAATATAATTTACTTGATTATTATAAATCGTCTTATAATAGAAGGGATTCTCATACAGCTTTTAGTATCAACAACATAATAAAGATCTTTCAACAATTACAGTATTTTTTTTCATATAATTGCCAACAGAGACAGATAACATCATCTATGTCTCTGGTGCCAATGACAAGGAAATGATTGCTAATGCCTTGATTTTTACTATGATATAAAAACTATCTAGCAAAAAAAGTTGTTTACCGTTTTAAGCACCCTGTAGATAATTTTGCTGACTCTAGTTATTATTGCATGGACGGTAGATATTGAAACCTTGAACAGCACACACAATTCTCTCATTGATTCCTGATTGGCCATGTACCACAGAAATAACAAAAGCTGTTTTTCTGGGGTTACTGGAGCCTTTCCTCCAATGTGATTAAAGACCAGATGTGGACGGATCCTTTCCAAAATAATCTCATAAGTCATTCTTTCAATTCTAAAATGGCTTTTAAAGTCAAATGCAGACATAGCTGGAACAATATCCTCTGCAAAAAAATCCACCTTAGGCACGGCATCCCTTGGAGAACAAAGATAAACAGATATACAGGCATGTAGCATTGTTAGCGTCCGATTTCTTTGAATAACCAGTTCTTTTTGTCCAGATTCAACAAAGTACTGCCTTAGAAATTCTAATAACGCAAATAATTCCCTGGGCGCAGCCATATTTGTTTACAACCCGATCAACTCGTGCTTGTTCGATTGCTATTAAAGGTACGCATGCGCATATGAGCTTTTCCGGTATCGACACTACTTACACGGGTTAGGCAATCGAAGGCAGCCAAAATTATGTTCTACTCCTATCAATCAAGCAAACCAAATAGCCAACATGTCAGCTGTTTCTAAAACGAGCTTATATGCCGATTTAAACCGTTTTGGTCAGAACCAGGAGTACGAAAGAGCTTTGAAATGTGCAAATAGAAGTAAGCAATATGTCATGTGTGATAAATTATTTAACATTTAAAATTATTTTACAGTAAAGAAACGGAAATCACTTTATACTGTACAGTTCAGGACTTAACCTGTTAACCATATGGTAGTGAAGCATTCAATTCGAAAACTTAAGCATTTTTTTTATCAATCACCTGATTGGATTGAGTAGCCTATCACATTATTCAGCAGGCTGGTGAAAATGCCTGATCGGGCTTTTGACACAGGCACGTGACGAGTATCGGACGTGGGAAGAAAAAATATGACCAGATTGATAATAAAACCTGTGTTCATCTTAAAAGTGTCAAAGACCAAAAAAAATGTAAATAATGACACCCTTTAAAATTATACTATAAGTTAAGAGAAGGCCGGAAACTCCAGATTCGAACCTATGAGCAAGGGATTCATTTCCCGGGCCTTTGTGAAAACAATTGGCCAGATAATTTAAAAAAAAGGAATCTAAAGACCGTGGAAAGGTTTGAAATTCGAATTTTGCGTGTATCAGATGCTACTGACGGTTGTGAGTGGTCCATAATGTGGTGAGTGGTACTTAATGTATTTAGTAATATTATTTAGTAAATTCAAGTGATTTTGACCCGTACTCAGCTGACAAACATGTATTAGTCTATGTTTACGTACCGAATGGTTGTGCCGCAATTCTGTCTACCAAGGATTTCTAGCACGAATTTGCTCGTTTCCTGATAGATATTTCATGAATGGGAAGGGCTAGAGACTTGGGTTCGGTCTCATTTGAAAGTTTAATACAAACGTGAAATAGTGATAAAAGTTTTTTTTAATTGTCTGGCCAATTGTTTTCACAACAGCCCGGGAAATGAATCCATTGCTCGTAGGCGCGAATCTGAGGGTGAGTTTGAGTGAGGCGAGGTACAATGAGTGATCAGGGTTCAAGACTTACTTGTAGTGAATGAAGGTTTGATAAATGTATATACATTGTATGTACAAATACATCCCAACTTCACAGGACATTTTCTTGATACACTAACATAAACACGTAACGTAATTTTGTAAAACAGTTTTACAGGAAGATGCAAGTGAGGTGGCAGCTTTCCAATGCAAGATTGTCTGCTTTATTAACCTAGAGAAGTTTTCAGAAGCTCTTAATGCTATCAACAAGGACAAATCCATGCAGAAGTAAGTCAAATAAAAGAATTTTAATCTCTCAGAAGGCAATGTAAATATGAGTATCGATTGTACAGTATCATTAATGTCTGAGAAATTTTAGTTCATAATTAAAACTGCATGCCTCCAGATGAACCAAAATATTTAAAGAAATCAAACTTGAGAAAAAAGTACTGAGATTTTAACGAAAGTAAAATGATTCACGATAAAAGTAAAATTTTTCATGTTATGTGAGATTTATGACCAATTTAACAGTTTTTTTCAGCATATTTCTACAGCGTTAGTTTATCTACTGCGTTACTAATGCAGTACGGGCTATTTTTACATATTTTGACCTGTTTTGGTAATTTACATGGATTGTAAGTGCTGTTTGCAATGCAAAAAATATTTTCTTTTTTCACTTCACAATATTTTACTTTTTAATACATTATCAAATTTTTCATGAAAATTAGCATGAATCTGGAGGCGTGCTGCTCTAAAGACAGTGACACCAGTTAAAGTATTGCATATTGGCTTTTTTGGAATATACAAATTTGATAGTAGTCAAAACTTTGCATACTATTGATTTTCATGCCCCCACTCAAGGGTTTGGGGCGAGGGGCAATTTAGATTTACTGTTGTCCATGTGTTGCATCTGTCCATCCATTCCAAAATGTTGTCACATGTAGCTCTAAGTAAGGGTTAGAGTCTACAAACTTTACTGGAATGTTGGATCAGCATGTGAAGTTGTGCACCTTAGAATTTGCCTGTGGATAAATTTAGTTTTGTTAGAGTTATTGCTCTTGACTTGGTAAAAATTTCAATTTGTGTTGAGCGTAGCTGAAACAGTATTTGAGCTACAGTCAAGAACCTTTCCAGGAATGTTGGTAAGCATGTGTGGTTATGCACCTGGGGGTTTGCTTGTGAATTAAGCCTAGGTCACAAATAAGAAAATGCCGCCGGGCGGCGTCTGTTTCTCCAAAAAATCGCAATATCGGCCAGCGTCCATCCGGCGGCAGTGAGTATCGGATGGCAGCAGCTGAAAATTTTGCTCATCGGGCGGGCGCCTTCGAGTTTTAAGTAATACTTAAAAGCTAACGGCGGCCGGGCGATAATTTTTGGGGTCATTGAGTATAAATATCATCGTTCGGTCGCCGCCCGGGCGATAATTTTTTTTGATCGGGCGATTTTTTGTTCTACTAAAACAGCGTCCAATTTAAAAAGCGTCCGGGCGGACATCGGCCGGGCCCCGCCCTGTGCCAGAATAGAGACAAGTAGTCAAACGATTATCGCCCGGTACCCGGACAATTCATGCACAGGCACCGGGCGGTCATCGTTTTGTCATCCGGCGACCGGGCTGCTTGTATCTGTTGTAATTTCAGCTTGAAGAAGTTGTAATTACCTCAAAAATATATTTGTGAATTTCTTTTGAATACTAGTAAACATGAATTTTTTCTTCAATGTTTATGCGAATGTCTGATTAATTTTCGCCTTCTACGGCCTCGATACTGGTCGTTGGTGACTCGTTGTCAACAACACGGACCAACTCCTTGGCCTTTCCCTTAGATTTGGCAGCTGACTTCTTTGCTGGCATAATTACAACTAGCTGATTCATCGAAGATGTCATTAAATGTAAAGTCATTGTCGCCCGGCGCCCGCGCGGCAACCTTTCGATTCACTTTTAAATCGCACAGGCTCCGTACGGACATCGGGCAGCGACCGCCTGATTCGTTCATTCTTTCTGTAAAATCTACTCGGCAAAAATCGCCCGAGGACTGTTTCATTCATGACCACGCAAGGTATCAGATTTAAAATCGCCCGGCGTCCACGACATCAAAAAATCTGCCGATTTTATAAAAATCTTTTAATCGGACGGCGCCCATTTTATTTGTGACCTAGGCATTAATTCAGTATTCTTAGAGATATTGCCTTTGACTTAGTAAAGCTTTAGAATTTTTAGCTTGTGTCATACGTAGCCCAAAAAGTATTTGACCTGTAGTTTGAAAAATTTACAAAAATCTTGGTCAACATGTGTAGTTGTGTATCTGAGGTTAACCTTGTTTTTGTTATTATGCCCCCTTTTGAAAAAAAGGGGGTATATTGCTTTGCACTTGTCGGTCCGTCGGTCCGTCGGTCTGTCGGTCCGTCGGTCCGTAGACCAAATGGTTTCCGAGTGATAACTAAAGAACCCTTAGGCCTAGGAACTTCAAACTTGGTATGGTGATTGGTCATGACAAGTAGATGACCCCTATTGATTTTGGGGTCAAGGGGTCAAAGGTCAAGGTCACATTGACCTTGTAAGCAAAAACGGTTTCCGATCAATAACTAAAGAACCTTAAGGCCTAGGAACTTCAAACTTGGTATGGTGATTTGTCATGATCAGTAGATGACCCCTATTGATTTTGGGGTCAAGGGATCAAAGGTCAAGGTCACATTGACCTTGTAAGCAAAAACGGTTTCCGATCAATAACTAAAGAACCTTAAGGCCTAGGAACTTCAAACTTGGTATGGTGATTTGTCATGATCAGTAGATGACCCCTATTGATTTTGGGGTCAAGGGGTCAAAGGTCAAGGTCACATTGACCTTGTAAGCAAAAACGGTTTCCGATCAATAAGTAAAGAACCCTAAGGCCTAGGAACTTCAAACTTGGTATGGTGATTTGTCATGATCAGTAGATGACCCCTAACGATTTTGGGGTCAAGGGGTCAAAGGTCAAGGTCACATTGACCTCTTGGGTAAAAACGGTTTCCGATCAATAACAAAAGAACCCTTAGGCCTAGGAACTTCAAACTTGGTATGGTGATTGGTCATGATCAGTAGATGACCCCTATTGATTTTGGAGTTAAGGGTTAAAGGTCAAGGTCACATTGACCTTGTAGGTAAAAACGGTTTCCGATCAATAACGAAAGAACCCTTAGGCCTAAGGACTACAAACTTGATATGGTGATTGGTCATGATCAGTAGATGACCCCTATTGATTTTGGGGTCAAGGGGTCAAAGGTCAAGGTCACATTGACCTCTTAGGTAAAAGCAGTTTCCGATCAATAACTAAAGAACCCTTAGGCCTAGGAACTTCAAACTTGGTATGGTGATTGGTCATGACCAGCAGATGACCCCTACTGATTTTGGGGTTAAGGGGTCAAAGGGAAAGGTCACATTGACCTTGTAGGTAAAAATGCTTTCCGATCAATAACTTAAGAACCCTTAGGCCTAGGAACTTCAAACTTGGTATGGTGATTGGTCATGACCAGCAGATGACCTATTGTTTTTAGGGTCAAGGGGTCAAAGGTCATGTAACATTGACCTTGTAGGTAAAAACGGTTTCTGATCAATTAACTAAAAACGCTTAGGCCTAGGAACTTCAAACTTTGTATGATGATTGGTTGTGACCAGCAGATGACCCCTATTGAGTTTTGGGTCAAGGGGTCAAAGGTCAAGGTCACATCGACCTTGTAAGTAAAAACGGTTTCTGATCAATAACTTAAGAACGCTTAGGCCTAGGAACTTCAAACTTGGTATGGTGATTTTTCATGACCAGCAGATTACCCCTTTCGATTTTGGGATCAAGGGGTCAAAGGTCAAGGTCCCATTGACCTTGTAAGTAAAAACGGTTCCTGATCAATAACTAAAGAACACTTGGGCCTAGGAACTTCAAACTTGGCATAGTGATTGGTCATGATCAGCAGATGACCCCTATTGATTTTGGGGTCAAAGGTCAAGGTCACATTGACCTTGTATGTTAAAAAGGTTTCAGATCATTAATAAAAGAACCCTTAGGCCTAGGAACTTCAAACTTGGCATGGTGATTAGTCATGACCAGCAAATGACCCCTATTGATTTTGGGGTCAAGGGGTCAAAGGTCAAGGTCACATTGACCTTGTAAGTAAAAACGGTTTCTGATCAATTAAGTAAAAACGCTTAGGCCTAGGAACTTCAAACTTTGTATGATGATTTGTCTTGACCAGCAGATGACCCCTATTGAGTTTTGGGTCAAGGGGTCAAAGGTCAAGGTCATGACCAGTAGATACTTGATAACCCTTATTAATTGTTTGATCACTGGGTCAGAAGTCATGCATAATTACCTTATCACATGAATAATTGGCTGCTGATAGGGGGCATACATGTTTTACAAACATATCTTGTTTTTTAAGCATTATACCTTAAGAATATAAAATTGAGATTTGGAAGTCTTGCAGCTCAATATAGGGAACAATCAAGATGTCAAGCATTGGAAAAGTTTGTTGTTATTTCATTACATGCTCTAACCTCTTAGGGGTAGTTGAAGTCATGTAGAATTTTCTTTGTCTGTCCATCCGTCATACTGGCCTGCTGTACGTTTGTAGAATAACAAATTGGTGGAGTGTAGGGGCATCTGTGTCCTATGAACACAATTCTAGTGTCCGGTCCATAACTTTGTCATTTATCAAAGGAATTTAAAATAACTTGGCACAAATGTTTGTTATAATAAGATGCATCATGTGTCATGCGCAAAAACCAGACCCCTACCTAAAGGGTCAAGGTCGCACTTGCTCATTCAAAGTCAACATTGTCTATTTGAGGGTATATGTTGTGTCTGGTCCATAACTTTCTTATCTATGAAGGGATTTTGTAAATACTTGTCACAATTGTTCACTATAATAAGACGATGTGTCATGCGCAACACCTGCATAACTACCTCCAAGGTCAAGGTCCTACTAAGAGGTCAAAAATTAACTTAGTCTGTTAATTAGGGTATATTTTGTGTCCGATCTAGAACTTCTAAATAGTTCATGGGATTTTGAAATAACTTGGCACAAATAGTCATAATAATAAGACGATATGTCATGCACAACACCTGCACCCCTACCTCCAAGGTCAAGGTTACACTTAAAGGTCAAAGCTTAAAATGATAGATGTTTAAATTCCGTGTTTCGTTTTATTTCTTTGATAAATTTATTGTTGCATTTGCAGATCTAGCATTGATCATGACTGAAAGTCCTGAGATCCATACCTCAATCTTATGAAATAGCACATTTTAATGCTTCATATAAAATTTCTTGAGTACCAGTACTTTTATATATTCATCATATTTTGAATATTAATACACACTCGTCAAACAAAAATAACATATTATGTATATTTACATATTTTAATGATGCATTATTTTTAAATAAGTATTTCCATTTCACATGTGTACACTTCAAATTAAGAAAATGCAAACATTATTCAGCAAAATAACGGAATTATAATTTACTTTAAAAATTTAACATTACATTTTTACTACTTTAATGATATAACATACTTTTTCCAAACAATATTAACAACCGGTACCGTTGGCCTAGTGGTTAAGGCGTCCGCCTTCGGATTGGGAGGTCGAAGGTTCGAGCCCCACGGGGAGCGTTAATTGAAGGATGAATGTTTCTCGTGGGACTCGTTCCGAAATGGCCGCTTCGTGAGCCGCGAGGTAGTTAAAATGAATGGTTACCGATTTCTATCCGCCTGGCGCCTGGCATAGTGGTAGGAATTGGGAGGTACATGGTATGCAACCAAAAGGTGTCTCATAAGCCAAAATGGCTGGCCCTTTCAGTAGGGGTGACACTATAATAAACAAGACCTTTACCTTTTTAACAACATATATTCATGTCATATCTTATTGTTTAGTAACCAGTCAACTGTAATGCAAAGCAATCATCTCTCATTTAAAACACAACAGTCTTTTGTTTCCTTTCACACCTTCACACCTCTGTTCAATTTATAAATAATAAGTAAATAACAACTTTTTATCATGTTAACAATATCACTTGAAATAGAATTATTTAGAATAGAAGCAATTAATTAGTGCTTATCTTGCCTATTCTTTACTAGTTAACTGGTGACATTTTTATCAAAACCAAAGTACCGCCTGGTAATGCAGTAGCAGTACCACTTTTTAAGACAGTAATGCATTACCAGTACCAGTAGTGGCAACATTTTGTAAGAGTAATTCAGTATCAGTACCAGTATTTGCAAAATCACTGCAGTAAGAACTGCAGTACCAGTACCAGTATCAGTAATGCAGCTCTGTTAACCATATCTTCAAAGAGATCCCTTCAGCAGTAACTGTTGCAAATTATGATTCAGTATCAATATTGAAATCCCCCCAATTATAGGTTAGGATAAGTTCATTATACATTTATTACACAAAATTAATTTTGAATTCCTTGAATGAATTTGTCAAACTTCAATTGATGATACTTTCCATTATCAATAATTTTGGGTACAATGTATATCAAAATTTAAATGTTAATAATCAGCCAATAGTATAGAAGAACTAGTGTAGCCTGATCTGGCTCTTTACTGTTGACAAACGCTAATCACTGTCAGCTCCAGCAGGTTATGGATTAAAATCCATCAAGTTCAAACCAGGACAAGTTCATTACATTAACCAAATATAGCAGTTAAGTACTATATGAATAATATAGATTTTGTATTCTATTCTGTTATTGTTGTCAATGTTTTCATTCCAGTGCTGTACGTTTTGAGAAAGCCTATTGTGAGTATAGATTAAATCGAACACAGGAAGCTGTAGCAACTCTTCGTGCAGGTGGGGACAACTTGGATAATAGATGCAAGGAGCTCCTGGCTCAAGTAGTAAGTATTAATTTATCTATACCATCAGTTTAATCAGGCCTGTTTACATGTATAGGTAATCTGACTAGATTTTTGTTTAAGACTTTATTTAACTTTATTTTAAGTACTTGATCATGGGAATTGTTCAATTACTATTGGTCTGGTCCAAGTTCAAAAGCAGGAAAGTTCATGACAAAAATTTTCCATTTTAAACATGTATACATTTTGGTAAAACGCAAATCAAATCAAATAAATAAGTGTTTTTACAGCTTTTTTTAGCTCACCTGTCACAAAGTGACATGGTGAGCTTTTGTGATCGCTTTTCATCCGGAGTCCATCCATCCATGCTAACAAACCCAGAGGTACTTGTGTGACTTGGAGAACAATGGGTTACAGTAAATTCTCTTTGATCCTATTCAATCCGTTTTTACTTGTGTGTCTTTTTTTAAGCCTTGTGTGACTAAAAATGGCTAAAAAGATCAAAGGAAAAGTCACATAAGTACCATTTCGTAAGTACGCACATCCATCCGTCAGTACGTCCGTCCGTGCTCTTGTGTCACACGTAACTCAAAAAGTATTTGACCTAGAGTCATGAAACTTTACAGAAATGTTGATCAGCATGTGTAGTTGTGCATGAGTTATTGCCCTTAACCTAGTAAAATTTTGCAATTTTCAACTTGTGTTGTATGTAACTCAAAAAAGATTTGACAGAGTCATGAAACTTTACAGGAATGTTGATCAGCATGTGTAGTTGTGCACCTGGGTATTTTCGTCTGGATTTATTTAGTATTTTTAGAGTTATTGCCCTTGACTTAAAATTTTTATGCCCCCGCCATATAATGGCTGGGGGCATATAGTGTTACCCTGTTCCGTCAATCCGTCATTCTGTCATTCCGTCATCATCAGTTTCCATTCATTATCTCAGTATTGGTTGCACACATTCAACTCAAATTTAGTATATGGACATGTCATGAGTAAATACAGGTCAAGTTCGAATTTGGACTTGGTTCGATGATTTTTAGCTCGACTTTTTTTTTTGAAAAAAAAAGTAGAGGTATTGTTATAGTCGGGTTGCCGTTGCCGTTCCCGTCCGCAAACTTGTACCTGGATCTAACTTTTTTATTTCTTGGTGTATTGTCTTCATACTTGGCCACAACAACCCTTGGGACAAGACCTTTCAGTAGACCACACTAACCTTGACCTTCATCCATAAATGACCTTGACCTTCAAGGTTTAAAGTCCAATTTTTGCTTGTTCATGCTGTTATTGGCTGTTACTTTGTTATTTTTGAATGGATTGTCTTCAAACTTGAACATAATAATCTTCAAGGATATCCCTTAAAAATAACCAGCCAGACCTTGACCTTCACTCATAAATGACCTTGACTTTGAAGGTCAAATTATTGAAATTTTAATTTTTTTGGCTATTATTGGCTGTAACTTTGTTATTTTTGAATGGATTGTCTTCAAACTTGAACATTATTATCTTCAGGGATATCCCTTAAAAATAACTAGACAGACCTTGACCTTCACTCATAAATGACCTTGACTTTGAAGGTCAAATTATTGAAATATTCATTTTTTTGACTATTATTGGCTGTAACTTTGTTATTTTTGAATGGATTGTCTTGAAACTTGAACATAATAATCTTCAAAGATAACTGTTAAAAATATACTGAAAGACCTTGACCTTCACTCATTAATGACATTGTCTTTGAAGGTCAAATTATTGAAATTTTCATTGTTTTGGTGGTAACTGACTGTAACTTTGCTATTATTGAAGGGATCAACTTCATATTATAACAGAATATTCTTAAGGACCAGACCTTGTTGTTTATCAAACCCAAATTTGCTTGGGCTCTTTAATGACCTTGACCTTGAAGGTTAAATTACTGAATTTTCTCAGATTTGTGCATTAAATGACCATAATTATATATTTATTGGTGTGTGTGTGTGTGTGTGTGTGTGTGTGTGTATATATATATATATATATATATATATACATATCTATCATCATCATCGACAACAACAACAACAACGTGTTTCTATTTATAGAATTGCGTAATGTTTCTATTTATAGAATTGCGTAATGTAATGTTTCTATTTATAGAATTGCGTAATGTTTCTATTTATAGAATTGCGTAATGTTTCTATTTATAGGGTTTCTATTTATAGAATTGCGTAATGTTTCTATTTATAGAAATTGCGTAATGTTTCTATTTTTAGAAATTGCGTAATGTTTCTATTTTTAGAAATTGCGTAATGTTTCTATTTTTAGAAATTGCGTAATGTTTCTATTTTTAGAATTGCGTGTTTCTATTCATATATATATACAAAATAGATAAACAAAACTAATGTGACAAGACAGACCAACTAAATTTATAAAAAGGAAATGTTAAGATATGTTCAAACCTTTCTATGTTTGCGTTTAGAAAAAGTAAAAAGTCGAGCGTTGCCCCCGCCCGGCGGTGGCTCTTGTTGGCAGAGTTATGCCCCTTTTACTTTGAAAATAAACTTAAATTTTCAGTTTTCGTTCATTATCTCTCCAACGGTATTACACATTCAACTCAAACTTGACATATGGATATGTCATGAGAAAATACAGGTCAAGTTTGAATTTGGTCATGGTTCAATTTTTTTTTTGCAGAGTTATGCCCCTTTTACTTTGAAAATAATATGAAATTTTCAGTTTCCGTTCATTATCTCCCCAACTGTATTACACATTCAACTCGAATTTGACATATGGATAAGTCAAAGGAATGCACAGGTCAAGTTCGAATTTGGTCATGGTTCTATGATTTTTGGCAGAGTTATGTCCCTTTCACTTTGAAAATAATATGAAATTTCAGTTTCCGTTCATTATCTTCTCTAGGGTATTACACATTCAACTCAAAGTTAACATATGGGTACGTCAAGGAAATACACAGGACAAGTTCGAATTTTGTCATGGTTCGATGATTTTTGGCAGAGTTATGCCCCTTTAACTTTGAAAAAAGGAAATTTTCAGTTCCCATTCATTATCTCCCCAACAGTTGTACATATTCAACTCAAATTAAAGATATGGATATGTCATAAGAATGCATGGGTCAATTTCGAATTTGGTCATGGTTTGATGATAGCTGACAGAGTTATCCCTCTTGAACTTTGAAAAAAAATCAGAAATTTTAAGTTTCCGTTCATTATCTCACCAATGGTTGTACACATTCAACTCAAATTTGACATATAGATACATCTTAGGAATAAGCAGTTCAAGTTTGAATTTGGTCGTGGTTCAGTTATTTTGGACAAAGTTATCTTTCTTGAATGTTGGAAAAATTTTCAGTTTCAGCACTCATACTTTTGTGGAAATGTATGTACATGTAGCCATTATTTTGGCTACAAATATGCAATATGCAATTTACAAATAATACTGAATAGTTTCAGTGCATTGAACTTTGTTTAAAAATGGTTTGTGTTAACATTGAATAGTTTTAAGGGCTTTGAACTTAAAATGAAAAAAATAATTTGTGCAAACAAATTTGGAACTAAATATTATAACATCTGAAATTTTGGCTGCATGCGGGGGCATCTGTGGACACATTTCTAGTTTTTGCAATTTTCAACTTGTTTCGCATATAACTCAAAAAGGATTGTACATAGAGTCATGAAACCTTACGGGAATGTTGCTCAGCATATGTAGTTGTGCACCTTGGGTTTCGCTTGTGGATTTATCCAGTATTTGTAGAGTTATTGCCCTTGACTTAGTAAAAACTGTTTCATTATGTTGTGTTATTTGTTCCTTGAGTGCTTGAGTTAGAATCAACCAACTTTACAGGAATAATGATCAACATCACTGTGAAGCTATGCACCTGGGACTTTGCATGTGGATTTTTATGCCCCCGCCATGTAATGGCCGGGGCATATAGTGTTACCCTGTTCCGTCCTTCCGTCATTCCGTCCTTCCGTCATTCCGTCCTTCCGTCATTCTGTCATTCCGTCATCATCAGTTTCCGTTCATTATCTTAGTAACGGTTGCACATATTCAACTCAAATTTGGCATATGGATATGTCAAGAGAAAATACAGGTAAAGTTCGAATTTGGTCATGGTTCGATGATTTTTGGCAGAGTTATGCCCCTTTTACTTTGAAAATAATATGAAATTTTCAGTTTCCGTTCATCATCTCCCCAACGGTACAACACATTCAAATCAAATTTGACATATGGATATGTCATGAGAAAATACAGGTCAAGTTTGAATTTGGTCATGGTTCGATGATTTTTGGCAGAGTTATGCCCCTTTTACTTTGAAAATAATATGAAATTTTCAGTTTCCGTTCATTATCTCCCCAACGGTACAACACATTCAAATCAAATTTGACATATGGATATGTCATGAGAAAATACAGGTCAAGTTCGAATTTGGTCATGGTTCGATGATTTTTGGCAGAGTTATGCCCCTTTTACTTTGAAAATAATATGAAATTTTCAGTTTCCGTTCATTATCTCCCCAACGGTACAACACATTCAACTCAAATTTGACATATGGATATGTCATGAGAAAATACAGGTCAAGTTTGAATTTGGTCATGGTTCGATGATTTTTGGCAGAGTTATGCTCCTTTTACTTTGAAAATAATATGAAATTTTCAGTTTCTGTTTATTATCTCCCCAACAGTACAACACATTCAACTCAAATTTCACATATGGATATGTCATGAGAAAATACAGGCCAAGTTCGAATTTGGTCATGGTTCAATGATTTTTGGCAGAGTAATGCCCCTTTCACTTTGAAAATAATATGAAATTTACAGTTTCTGTTCATTATCTACCCAACAGTGTTACATATTCAACTCAAATTTGATATATGGATATGTCAAAGGAATGGGCAGGTCAAGTTGGAATTTGGTCATGGTTCGATGATTTTTTGGCAGAGTTATGTCCCTTTCACTTTGAAAATAATATAGATACATCTTAGGAATAAGCAGTTTAAGTTTGAATTTGGTCATGGTTCAATGATTTTGGACAAACTTATCTTTCTTGAATATTGGAAAAAATTTGAACTTTCAGTTTCAGCACTCATACTTTTGTGGAAATGTATGTAGCCATTATTTTGGCTACAAATATGAAATATGCTATTTTCAAAAGGTTAAGACTGAATAATTTCAGTGCCTTGAACATTGTATGAAAATGGTTTGTGTAAACGTTGAAAAGTTTTAAGGGCTTTGAACTTAAAATGAAAACAATAATTTGTGCAAACAAATTTGGAACTAAATATTATAACATCTGAAATTTTGGCTGCATGCGGGGGCATCCGTGGCATGATGACACATTTCTAGTTTTCAGTTTTGTTAAGACCTCAACAGACGGTAGGATTTTGAAGTACAACACCAATTAAAACTAAGATGTACAGACAAATCTTAATGTGTGAAGGCTACTATTTCTTGATTTCGGAAACCTTATGTCTAGATGTAAGGGATAGGACATGTTCTATTTTGAAAATCTTGTCGTACCGATTTTTATAGACCTCCCACAATGACAAGTAACAGATAATCAAATTAACTCCTGATAATGGGTGTAATGAATGAAATTCCAGAACAATTAGGGCTAAAAGGTAAACATAGTAGTAAGATGGGGTAAAAATGATGTTGAAAAACTCTTCACAGGAGACCCAAAGTTGTGTTATGTTCGAATCCCAAATTATTCCGAAAATAATCATGTCAAGGTATTGAATTGTTCTCTAATAAGGGGAGGGGAAGAAGTTTGTAGGCGGCCAGATAGCTTAGTCAGCAGAACCGCAGTACGCGGTATTCCTAGGGTCCCAGGTTTGAGTCTCGGTCAGGCTTCACATTAAAAATATATATATATATATATATATATATATATAAATGGAGGTGTTTCAATCATTACTCATGGCGAAAAATGTATTTAGTGAGTAAAAGTATGTAAAGGATCAATGTAAAGGGGTCCTTTTTAGGGGAAACCTCAGATGATTCTTACAGTGTAGAATAAGCGTCTGAATGCAAGTGTTGTATAGCTTTGAAAATTGTACATCTTTTCTCTAATTAGTGCTGTACAACTAAATCCTACCGTCTGTTGAGGCCTTTAGAGTGATTGCCCTTGACTTACAGTAGTATAAATTTGCAATTTTCAACTTGTTCATGCATAGCTCAAAAAGTATTTGACTTGTAGGCCTGAAAGTTTACAAGAATGTTGGTCAGCATGTGTATTTATGCACCTTTGGTTTTGCTTGTGGATTTATTCAGTATTTGTAAAATTCTTGCCCTTTACTTAGTTAAAGATTTTTCAACTTGTGGCACATGTAGTCCAAAAAATATTTGACCTAGAGTCATAAGATTGACAGAACAGTTGCACCCGTGTCCTATGGACACATTTCTAGTTTTACCATTTATTGTTTCAGGAATACATTTGCATGAAGTACCATATTTTAAACTACTAGTAGATTATTCTGTCACCCTATAGGTGTTGTTGATTTACTTACTGTGACATTTACTTTCAGTTGTACAGATTAGAGGAGTATGATGAGTGTTACAAGTTGTATAGGGATCTTATCAAGAACTCACAGGTAATTTATTTTAGTCCTGTTTTTTATGCCCCTGAAGGGAGTCAAATTAGAATCGCACCATCCGTCTGTCTGTTTGTCCGTTTGTGCATCCCCACTTCATTCTTGTCTGCACTGTAACTGTGATATACATTGAGGGATTTTGAAATGTCTACCACATCAAGACGATGTGTCGTGTCCAAAAACCATGTCCCTACCTCAAAGGTCAAGGAATTATCATCAAACTTGGTCAGGATGTTTGTCTAGGTAATTGCTTGAATGAGTTTGAACATGGGCCATTTCACATGAAAAGCTATGTCAACGGAGCTAAAAATAGAAAAATCTTGTTAACACTCTAGTGGCTACTGTTTTGATCCAAGTATCCTGGAAATTGGTCTGAAAGTTTGTTTTGATGATTTCTAGGTCAAGTTTGATTATGGGTCACCTGGGTAAAAACTAGGTCACACTGCCCAAATATGAAAAAACTTTTTAGCTCACCTGTCACAAAGTGACACATGGTGAGCTTTTGTAATCGTTTTACGTCAGACGTCCGTCCGTAAACTTTTACTTTAAACGACATCTCCTCATAAACGGCTAAGCCAATTTCACCCAACTTCACAGGAATGTTCCTTTGGTAGTCAACTTTAAAAATTGTTCAAAGAATTTAATTCCAAGCAGAACTCTAGTTGCCATGGCAACCAAAAGAAAAAACTTAAAATGTCTTCTTTTAAAAAACCGAAAGAGCTAGATATTAAATATTTGGCATGAAACATCATCTAGTCAGATGTATATAGTAAAAACTAAAAAAATCTTCTTTTAAAAACTATAAGAGCTAGAGCTAATATATTTAGCATGAAACATCTTCTAATTGGTGTCTACCATTTTTGTTCAAATAAGGGCCCTGGGGTTAAAATTGGCCGTGCACCGAGAACAATGGATTTTCCTTATATGTATATATAGTAAAAACTTAAAAAATCTTCTTTTAAAAAACCCAAAGAGCTAGAGTTTAGATATTAAGCATGAACTATCTTCTGGTGAGTGACTACCAAGTTCGTTCATATAAAAGCCCTGGGGACAAAATTGGCCCCGCCTTAAAGGGGGGGGGGGGGAGTCATTGTTTTTCCCTATATGTGTATAGTAAAAACTTAAAAAATCTTCTTACAGCTAAAGCTTAGATATTTATCATGAAACATCTTAAAATGGGTGTCTACCAAGTTTGTTCAAATAAAAGCCCCTGGGTTAAAATTGGCCCGCCCCAGGGGCCTATATACAGGTGAGCGGTTTTAGGGCCATCATGGCCCTCTTGTTAACACACTAGAGGTCACATTTTTGACTCAATTGTCATCAAACTTGGCCAGGATGCTTGTCTAAGACATTGCTTGGATGTGGTTGATGGGTCAAGGGAGCGATTTAGGGCCATCATGTCCCTCTTGTTCCTTATATGAAATATATAGTGAACAATTCCTTTTGTGCGGAACTTCTCTTAATTCTAAAGGGAATAAGATATTTCAATTAAACTTGGTGTATAGCAAGCATATGGAAAGACCTTACTTGGGATTACTTTTGGGCCTCTGAGGGTCCAGGTCATTGTTTCTAAAAAGAAAAAATCAGTTTCCGGTCAATAACTTGAGTTTGGGATGAGATATTTCAATGAAACTTGGTGTATAGCAAGGTTATTTAAAGACCTCACTTACCATCGCTTCTGGGCCTCCTGGGTCAAGGTCACTGTTACGTAAAAAATAGAAAATAAGTTTCTGGTCAATAACTTTGACGTTTGGAATGAGATATTTCAATGAAACTTGGGTGTATAGAAAGCTTAGGTAAATATATCTCTAATGATTGCTTTTGGATCCCATTGGGTCAAGGTCACTGTTACTAAAAATAGGAAATCAGTTTCCAGTCAGTAACTAGAGTTTGGAATGAGATATTTCAATGAAACTGCCATGGTGTAAAGAAATCTTATGTGAAGATTTTGTTTGGAATTGCTTTTGGGTATCCTAGAATCAATAAAAGGTCACATGGTTTCAGGCCTATAACTTGATTTAGGAATGAGATTTTAATTGAACTTGTATATTATTCCTAAAGTATTTGAAAGCTTCAATAAAGATTGCTTTTGAAACCCATAGGGTAATTCTTTTTGTTTTAATGCACAAAAGTATACATACATTGCATACAGTGATGATAATTAAGAACCTGGTTCCGTGGCATTGCCATGTTTCTTATTTACTATCCAACCTGACAAAAGATGAGTTCTCTATCCAGAAACAGGTCTTTTTAAAGTGCAGAATAGAACAGCCCAATACTAAAATTGGCAGAGGAAATAATCCCAGCTTGAGAAAAGGGCATTAGTGATCTTTATTTTGTTTTGTTTCATTGGAAATAATACAGGGCTGAGCAATGTATTTCTTAAATAAATCATCACAATGAATTAATGAATGAATGCCTGGGTGGATGTAAATCACATTAATATTATGAGATTTATAGCTTTCACTGTATGATAAGATGCATACAGACTATACATTTCATTCAAAACAATCCATTCATCCATTGCTGTAACAGCACTTGATGAATCAAACTATTGCCCTTGCATGTAGCTAATAATCTCGATATACAAGTATTTCTTAAATGACACCTTGTGGCAGTTGTTACTATTAAAGATAGTCAATAACATAATTTTTATATATATATTTCATACAGGATGAATTTGACGAGGAAAGGGAGACAAACTTGTCAGCAGTGCTTGCATCACTACAAATGTGGGATGGAACAGATGTGGTATTTTTCACATTATATTTTCCAAGCCCCTTGCATTATATAAATATTTCATTTAGCTAAAATGATCTGTTCTCATTGTCATTTACATTGATCATGGAAGGGCACCAGAGGTCTTCCTCCACCAGTAAAGCTGGAACGTCGCGATGTGACCTATACTGTGTCGATGTGACGTAAAACCCAAAACAAAACAAAACAAACAAACATCGATCATTGTTCTAAAGTTATCCTGCTTTACTGCAACTCCAGCGGGCATTAAAAAAACTAACTGAATTAGTGATATATAGTATAAATCTGTACAAAAGCATTATTTCCATATTCTGATGGTCACATCCATCACCAATGTAGAGGAAGCAATCCAACTAGCTTGCAGAATATTGGTGCTTGTACTTGGGTTGAAATTAAATGGGCTTTACCAGTAAAGTCACAATATAACCGTTACAGTGTTGGTGGGACAATTGATGGATTTAGAAATAACTATGCACCAATGTGTTGGACATAATGACATGCTAATGTTTCTTTATTCTTGTAGCACTCTTTTTATAGTATCCATGCATTCGTTTTAAGCATTGTTTGAATTTGTTATTTACTTGTTGACTGTATATAATTATTTTATGTATATGCTGAAGTCCACATGACAAAACCAAAGGTGTAAGACTCCTTGAATTAAGTTGTTACTCACTAACTTACTTAAAGTTCACTGTTAACAAAATATACAACACCTGTCTTTGTAGAACTAGCCACCCAACTGAAAGTTACAGGAAAATCTTTTGCTGATAGGTGATAGTCTCTATGCATTACTTTTACCTTCTTCCTCTCAGAAAGATAAAATCTTATAAGTATCATTAAAATTAAAAAATAATTGCTTCCTAATAAAATAAGGTGATAATAAAACAATACATAATTTTTTACTAATTAATGTGTCAAACTGATAAGGTATTGTTTGTAGGAAGAGTCGAGTTCAAGAGATAGTACCTATGAGTTATGTTATAACCATGCCTGTTACCTGATAGGGAAAGGGGACCTAAAAGGTGCTGAGCAGAAACTTAGACAAGCTGAAGGTATGAACATTTTGAAGTTTCTCATCATACATTATAGAGGTGTTGCCTGTAAACAGTCACCAATTAATTAACTATATTTTTTTTTAGCTCACCTGTCACAAAGTGACAGGGTGAGCTTTTGTGATCGCTTTTCGTCCGGCGTCCATCCATCTGGCGTCCGTCCGTAAACTTTTACTTTAAATGACATCTCCTCATAAACCGCTGAGCCAATTTCATCCAAACTTCACAGGAATGTTTCTTTGGTGGTCACCTTTAAAAATTGTTCAAAGAATTTAATTCCATGCAGAAAAAACTTAAAATATCTTCTTTTAAAAAACCCATAGAGGTAGAGCTTAGATATTTGGCATAAAACATCTTCTAGTGAGTGTCTATCAAGTTTGTTCAAATAAAAGCCCTGGGGTCAAAATTGGCCTTGCCCCGGGGGTCATTGATTTTCCCTATATGCATATAGTAAAAACTTAAAAAATCTTCTTTTAAAGAACCCAAAGAGCTAGAGCTAATATATTTAGCATGAAACATCTTCTAATGGGTGTCTACCAAGTTTGTTCAAATAAAAGCCCTGGGGTCAAAATTGGCCCCGCCCCAGGGGGTCATTGATTTTCCCTATATGCATATAGTTAAAACTTATAAAATCTTCTTTTAAAGAACCCAAAGAGCTAGAGCTAAGATATTTAGCATGAAACATGTTCTAATGAGTGTCTACCAAGTTTGTTCAAATAAAAGCCCTAGGGTCAAAATTGGCCCCGCCCCAGGGGGTCATTGATTTTCCCTATATGCATATAGTAAAAACTTAAAAAATCTTTTTTTAAAGAACCCAAAGAGCTAGAGCTAAGATATTTAGCATGAAACATCTTCTAATAGGTGTCTATCAAGTTTGTTCAAATAAAAGCCCTGGGGTCAAAATTGGCCCCGCCCCAGGGGGGCATTGATTTTCCCTATATGCATATAGTAAAAACTTATAAAATCTTCTTTTAAAGAACCCAAAGAGCTAGAGCTAAGATATTTAGCATGAACCATGATTAATGGGTGTCTACCAAATTTGTTCAAATAAGAGCCCTGGGGTCAAAATTTGCCCTGCCCCGGGGGTCATTGATTTTCCATATATGTGTAAAGCAAAAACTTTAAATTAAAAATTCTTTGAAAAAAACCAAATTGCTAGAGTTTAGATACTAAGCATGAAACATCTTCTAGTGAGTGTCTACAAAGTTTTTTCAAATAAAAGCCCTTGGGTCAAAATTGGCCCTGCCCTGGGGGTCATTGATTTTATTTATGTGTATAGCAAAAACTTATAAAATCTTCTTTGAAAAAACCCAAATAGCTAGAGTTAAGATATTAAGCATGAAACATCTTCCACTTAGATGTCTTCAAAGTTTGTTCAAATAAAACCCTAGGGTCAAAATTGGCCCTGCCCCGGGGGACATTGATTTTCCTTATATATGTGTATAGCAAAAACTTAAAAATCTTCTTTAAAAAAAAAACAGAATAGCTAGAGTTTAGATATCAAGCATGAAACATCTTCTAGTGAGTGTCTCCAAAGTTTGTTCAAATAAGAGCCCTGGGGTCAAAACTGGCCCCGCCCTAGGGGTGTCATTGCTTTTAACTATATGTGTCTACATGTGTTTATGTTAAAACTTAAAAAATCTTTTTTTAAAAAACTCAACGAGCTAGTCCTTAGATGTTTAGCGTGAAATATCTTCTAATGGGTGTCTACCAAGTTTGTTCAAATAAAAGCCCTGGGGTTTAAACTGGCCCTGCCCTGGGGGCCTATATACAGGTGAGCGACTTCAGGGCCATCATGGCCCTCTTGTTTTGTAAACCTGTTTCAATTAATTAAGTTAATGAGCTAAATCTGGCATGTCATGCAAACCAATATCAAGATTGTTACACAAGAAAGACAAGTGTCCTGAAAATGGAAATAATTCTATATAATTCTATGCTAAGAATTTTACATAGGCCAAACAGGCGACAAATTAGAAACAGAAAACTGTTCATGCTCAGCAGATCAGAGACCCATCAACAAGACAATTACCTTTAAGTGAACATTTAGATAAATGCTCTAAAAAAGACCCGAAATTTTGTATTTTCCCATTTTATAAATTCCACAGTAAAAACGTTTCAGCTAGGTTACCTAAAGAACGCTATTTTATTGATGTTTTTAATCCAAAACTTAATACTATATGATGACATTACTATTTTTAGATTATGCGTACACATGTGTACACACAAACGTCGCCGTTACTATGCGACGACGTCACATTTGTCCTGATGATCATAAGAGAAACCGGTTGGCAAATAATTAAATAAGTTAACTCATGGACTGTGTTTTTTGTTTTATTTATATGTGACTTTTTTCCGGCACTTGTTTTCATTTTTTGTATATATATTTATATATATATATATAAAAAGAAGTTCGATTCCCAAAACATACTTTATATATATATATATATATATATATATATATATATATATATATATATATATATATATATATATATATATATATATATTAATATTCATTTAAAAGGTAGATACAAGGGCATGGTCTATACATCAATATTTATATGTTTGGATCCCAGATGAAGTCTCCAGAAGACATTTTTACTGAGGCAACATATCTAATGTCTTTGCTATCTTTGTGTTTTTTAATAGCCTATTCAAAGTTTAAGGGATTTAAATACAAGAAATAAACTACCATAGTATAGAGCCAGGTGAGACAACA
Organism: Ruditapes philippinarum; assembly: GCF_026571515.1. Lineage (NCBI taxonomy): Eukaryota > Metazoa > Mollusca > Bivalvia > Venerida > Veneridae > Ruditapes > Ruditapes philippinarum. The sequence goes on from NW_026867041.1 coordinate 71,064, forward strand.
TGGATGCGCAGGCTGGCATAGCTCTATAATGTTAACAAATGCTGATCACTTTGTAAGGGGTTAATCTGGGGCTGTTTGAAATTTAGAAAAACTTCTATAAATAGATAAATGAATAATTCATTTACTACAGAAATGTGTAAGGAAAGTTTTGCTGATGATCCTGATGTGACAGAGGAGGAGATTGCTGAAGAATTAGCTATCATTCGGGTGCAACTAGCATACATACTTCAGAAGTTTGGCAGGAATAATGAGGCTATAACCTTGTATAATCAAGTTCAGAAATACAGGTAGGTGTTCAGGGTCTAAGGTCATAATCATAATATAATAATTCAGGAATAGTTTTGAGAAGAAAAGTTACAATTGTTTTATTTGATTATCCTCCGCTTAAAAGGCGGCAGGGGATATAGAAATAGTCTCTGTCCGTCTGTCCGCTCTCACAGGACAGTAATAATGTGGCTAGAGGGACAATAAGTTACTCTTCTTTCTCTTTGATGTCATTCATTCCATAATGCTTTTATGCGTCTGTCCTTCAGTCCGTACAAACCCAGAGGTACTTGTGTGACTTGAAGTACAATAGGTAACAGTAAATTCTCTTTGATCCTATTCATTCTGTTTTTACTTTTGTGTGTCTTTTTTTAAGCCTTGTGTGACTAAAAATGGCTAAAAAGATCAAAGGAAAAGTCACATAAGTACCATTTGGTAAGTACGTCCATCTGTCCGTCCGTGATCTTGTCCGGAGCATAACTTGAAAACCCTTGGAGATAGTTTGTTTAAACTTCACAAAGTGGTCATCGAGGCGAAGTGCAGTTTCAAAGAACCATAACTCTGTTTTGCCCCATTTTTAGCTCGACTATTCGATAAGAATAAGTAGAGCTATTGCAGTCACCCGAGCGTCGGCGTCGGCGTAACCACTTATGTTAAAGTTTTTGTAATAGTTCAAATATTTTCAAAGTCCATTGACATATGGCTTTGAAACTTTTCACACTTGTTCACCATCATGACCCCAACCTGTAGACAGGAGGAGGTAACTCTATCAAGCATTTTGACAGAATTATGCCCCTTTTTCGACTTAGAATTTACGTTAAAGTTTTTGTAATAGTTCAAATATTTTCAAAGTCCATTGACATATGGCTTTAAAACTTTGCACACTTGTTCAACGTTATGACCCCAACATGTAAACAGGAGGAGGTAAGTCTATCAAGCATTTTGACAGAATTATGCCCCTTTTTCGACTTAGAATTTACGTTAAAGTTTTTGTAATAGTTCAAATATTTTCAAAGTCCATTGACATATGGCTTTGAAACTTTGCACACTTGTTCACCATCATGACCCCAACCTGTAAACAGGAGGAGGTAACTGTATTAAGCATTTTTTTTACTATCAAGCACTAAGAATAGTCGAGCGTTGCTGTCCTACCAGCAGCTCTTGTTGAATTATCTCCCCTTTTAGAAAAATCTTGTCCGGGACATAACTCTAAATCTATAAGAGATATCAACATGAAAATTTGTAGGTAGATTTCATTGGGTGGAAGTTCAATGCAAAAGAACTATAACTCTGCTCAGCCCTGTTTATGAATTATCTTCCCTTTTAGAAAAATCTTGTCCACTAAATGAGATATCAACATGAAACTTTGAAGGTAGATAGATCTCAATGGGTAGCTGTGCAGTGCACAAGAACCGTAACTCTGCCATGCCTAATTTTGGAGTTATTGCCCTTTGTTCATTTTTATGCTCCCCGAAGGGAGAGCATATAGTCGCCACCTTGTCCGTCTGTCGGGACGTCCATCCGTCCGTCGGCACTCGCAGGACAGTAGTTATGTGGCTAGAGGGGCAATAGGTAACTGTTCTTTCTCTTTGATGTCATTCATTCCTTAATGCTTTTATGTGGCTATTTTCTTTTATGTGGCTAAAAAGAACAATAGAGAAAACAATAGAGTAGCCACATTATTACTCTCATTATTACTCTCATTAAACTTCATAAAAATAAATATATTCAAATATAAAGTAGGAATATTTCAACATTGAAATGCTTTTTTGTACCCGGCCCTACTTTATACTCTTTTATTTCTTATAAAGTATTTAATGATGTGTTTTATATTAAACGAGAAAGTATCTTGATTTTTTATTGTTTAAATCTGTAAGCTTTTAGCTGTAACTTCTGTCTACCTTATAACTGTATGTAAATCTCAGACTGAGTCTGTTAAAATATTTCTGTAATCCTCTGCAACCATGCTGTTTTATTGTGTCCAGAACTTGTCCAAATTAAAAAATTCTTATTGTATATGTTTTCTGTTGCAATTAAAGGAACTCTTAACATGAAATTATTTGGCAAATTTTTATGAATAAAGTTTATAAATTCATGCGCTTCTATAAAAAAAGTGTTAATTTAAAATATTTATTTGGTTATTTCTTTCCGAAATATCATTTATATGTAATAGACAACTAGAATGATTATACACGAGCATTCATCTCAGGTGTAAATATCTAGATCTCGGGGTTACTGTTTAGTGGAGCCTTGTTACTATGGTAAACAGTTAGCTAGATATTTTGGTCTGTACAGTTAGCCAGTGTAAGATCCTTGTGAAACAACGCTTTTGCATACATTTTTTTCAGGCCATCTGATGTGGGATTGATGGCAGTTTTGTCGAACAATGTAGTGGCTGTTAATAAAGTAAGTTGGCTCATAGTCTTTTGCTTGTTCTATATCAACCATGTAAACAAAGAGAAATATGTTCATTCTTTACATAAAAAGTAATTGATTGTTGCTCTCTTATTATGGAAAACTGCGTAAAAATTATACTTTTTAGCTTGGCTTTTATATTGATTATATAATAGGGAGAGTTATCCTACTCTGTCTGCATCAGGTTTTCGTACCACTACTCTTATTTCCTATACCCTTTGAGGTATTACTTTGTATACTTGTTAATGATCATCATCCCAACTTCATGGCCCCTTTTTCAACTTAGAATTTTGGTTAACTTTTTTGTGACGCTCCACTTATTTCACTCTTTGAGGTATTGCTGTGAAACTGTTTTCTTGGTAGTAACCATCCATCCCACTTCTAGGCAAAAAGACATAAATCTGTCATGGATTTTGATAAAATTGTGCCCCATTTTTGACTTAAAATTTCCGTTAAATTATTTGTACTACACTATGTATTTCCTATACCCTTTGAGATATTGCTGTGACACTTTGTATACATGTTAATGACCACCAACCCCACTTCCAGGCAATAAGACATGACTATGTCTAGAATAATTACAAAATTTTGCTCCTTTACCACTTAGTATTTCAGTTAAATTTTTTGTACCATCCCATTTATTTTCTATACCCTTTAGGCAAATGCTTTGAAACTTTGTATACTTGTTAGTAATGGCTACATTATTTACAATACAAAGTACATAATAGTGCCATTCATTTTTAGCTCATTGTTGTGGTCAAATCTTCTTTTAAAAAACCCAAAGAGCTAGAGTTTAGATATTTAGCTTGAAACATCTTCTAGTAGATGTCTACCAGTTTTGTTCAAATAAAAGCCCTGGGGTCAAAATTGGCTCCGCCACAGGGGATTATTGATTTTTCTTATATGTATATAGTAAAAACTTAAAAAAAATCTTCTCCAAAAATACAAGTGCTAAAGCTTAGTTTTCACAGCAACCAGTGACTTCATAGCAGCAATTATTGCCTGTTCACAGCAAACTTTAACTTTCATAGCAACCAGCAAACTTTAACTTTCCATATTAATGATTGAATCTACCATTGAATTTAAAAGCAACTCACTTCCAAGGAAACTATAGCAAACAGTGACATCTTATGGAACTGTTGTTTTCCCTTTACAATAGCAACTACTTAAAGGGTGTAAATCAATATCTTATGAAATATTTTAATAAATTTTATCAATAGTAAAATTATATTGGTTCCATTATGGTATAGTTGATTCCCGAAAAAGTTGTAACATAGAATGCCTCTGATATATAATACGCATGAATAATGTACGTAAACAGAATAAAATGTTAAGAACAAAATATTATTTTGCCATTTTAAGTAGGGTTTATTCTGTTTAGCAATGATTTTGTGTATGTGCCATTCACTTTTTAGGCAATAAATCACCATATTTAAAAGCATTTTGGAAGTATACTTTTAAGCTCGACTTTTCGATAGGAATAAGTAGAGCTAACCTAGTCACCCAAGCGTCTGCATAACCACTTATGTTAAAGTTTTTAGCTTGACTATTCGATAAGAAAAAGTAGAGCTATTGTAGTCACCCGAGCCTCGGTGCCGCGTCGGCGTCTGCGTAACCACTTATGTTAAAGTTTTTGTAATAGTTTAAATATTTTCAAAGTCCATTGACATATGGCTTTGAAACTTTGCACACTTGTTCACCATCATTACCCCAACCTGTAAACAGGAGGAGGTAACTGTATCAAGCATTTTGACAGAATTATGCCCCTTTTTCGACTTAGAATTTACGTTAAAGTTTTTGTAATAGTTTAAATATTTTCAAAGTCCATTGACATATGGCTTTGAAACTTTGCACACTTGTTCACCATCATTACCCCAACCCATAAACAGGAGGAGGTAACTGTATCAATCATTTTGACACAATTATGCCCCTTTTTTCGACTAAGAATTTATGTTAAAGTTTTTGTAATACCTCAAATATTTTCAAAGTCCATTGACATATGGCTTTGAAACTTTGCACACTTGTTCACCATCATAACCCCAACCTGTAAACAGGAGGAGGTAACTGTATCAAGCATTTTGACAGAATTATGCCCCTTTTTTGACTTAGAATTTACGTTAAAGTTTTTGTAATACCTCAAATATTTTCAAAGTCCATTGACATATGGCTTTGAAACTTTGCACACTTGTTTACCATCATTACCCCAACCTGTAAACAGGAGGAGGTAACTGTATCAAGCATTTTTTTTTACAATCAAGCACTAAGAATAGTTGAGCGTTGCTGTCCTACCGACAGCTCTTGTAATACCCCAAATATTTTCAAAGTCCATTGACATATGGCTTTGAAACTTTGCACATTTGTTCACTATCATGACCCCAACCTGTAGACAGTAGGAGGTAACTATGTCAAGCATTTTGACGTAATTATGCCCCTTTTTCGACTTAGAATTTACATTAAAGGTTTTGTAATACCTAAAATATTTTCAAAGTCCATTGACATATGGCTTTGAAACTTTGCACACTTATTCACCTACATGACCACAACCTGTAGCCAGGAAGAGGTAACTCTGTGAAGCATTTGGCAGAATAATGCCCCTTTTTCAACTTAGAATTTACATTTAAGTTTGCATACCACCTCAGATATATTCATATTCTATTGACATCTGGCTTTGAAACAAGTTGAAATTTTATACTCTTCTTTGAGAGCATAATGGGACTCTCTTCAAGGCCTGTAACTGTAACATGGATTTAAAGAAAAAATTTTCCTTTTGTTAACTTAGAAAATTTTACATTATCAAGTCTCTTTTACTATCAGAATAGTCAGAATAGTGGATAGTTGCTGTCCTACCGACAGCTCTTGTTGTATTTCATTGACATCTAGCTTTGAAACAAGTTGAAATTTTATACACTTCTTTGACAGCATAATAGGACTCTCTCCAAGGCCTATAACATGGATTTGTAAAAAATTAGCCCTTTTGTAAACTTAGAAAATTTTACATTATCAAGGCTTTTTTATTATCACGCACTTAGAATAGTCGATCATGATGTCTTACAGACAGCTCTTTTATAAAATTCAAACAACAATTTTTATGGCCCCACAATCCCACAATGTGGGAGCATATAGCGTTGCACTGGTCCGTCCGTCCGTCAGTCCGTCCCGAAATCTTGTGAACGCAACTCCTCTTAAACCGGATGGCAGATTTTGCTTAAACTTACAGGGATGAACAACCTTAATGTGTAGATGGTAGTAAAGGAAGGAATTTTTGACGGACCAAATTTAACAGAATTATGGCCCTTTGTTGATTTTTTCACTATATACTATGTAGAAATTTTGTGAACGCAACTCCTCTTAAACCGGATGGCAGATTTTGCTTAAACTTACAGGGATGAACAACCTTAATGTGTAGATGGTAGTAAAGGAAGGAATTTTTGCTGCGACCAAATTTTACAGAATTATGGCCCTTTGTTGATTTTTTCACTATACACTATGTAGAAATTTTGTGAATGCAACTCCTCTTAAACCGGATGGCAGATTTTGCTTAAACTTCCAGGGATGAACAACCTTAATGCGTGGATGGTAGTAAAGGAAGGAATTTTTGCTGCGACCAAATTTAACAGAATTATGGCCCTTTGTTGATTTTTTCACTATATACTATGTAGAAATTTTGTGAACGCAACTCCTCTTAAACCGGATGGCAGATTTTGCTTAAACTTCCAGGGATGAACAATCTTAATGTGTAGATGGTAGTAAAGGAAGGAATTTTTAACAGAATTATGGCTCTTTGTTGATTTTTAGTTCACATGTTGTCCAAAAAATATTTGACCTAGAGTCATAAGATTGACAGAACAGTGGCGTGTGGGGGCATCCGTGTCCTATGGACACATTTCTAGTTTCATTTGTTATATAGCTTTATACACTTATAGTTTTTACACATGCACTATTTCAGATACAAAAATAACATTTGTGATATCATTTTAAGATTTAGATTTCATTTCTGCTTTCATTTATAGTTTACAATATTACTTGTTCCTTGTCATGGAGAATATTGATATTCAGGTAAGTGATAGAAGGGCCATCTTGTTTACAATAACAAAAGGTCAGATTTTGTGAAGCTATATAACTGTGTTTACTATATATTTTAGCATTTTCTCCTGTCCATAACTGAGTGAATGAGAAAACCTTGTTTGGAAAATTCGTTACAAGAATCCGGGGCAGGGACATTTGTGTTTACCAAACTCATTCCTGTTGCTTATTGTTTTTTTTAACATTTAGGAAGAAGAGCATATAATCAATGACATTTTTATACCCCCGCACAACAAAGTTGTAAGGGGGGTATACTGGAATCAGCTTGTCCGACCGTCCGGCCGTCCGTCGGTTTCTTCTTGTCCGCCCAATAACTTAAGATTCCTTTGACCCTTTGTCTTCATATTTGGCATGGAGGTTAGTCATGATGAGTAGATGACCCCTATTGATTTTGAGGTCACCAGGTCAAAGGTCAAGGTCACAGGGGCCTTGACTTTAAAAAGCTTGTCCGCCCAATAACTTAAGATTCCTTTGACCCACAGTCTTCATATTTGACATGGAGGTTAGTCATGATTAGTAGATGACCCCTGTTGATTTTGAGGTCACCAGGTCAAAGGTCAATGTCACAGGGGCCTTGACTTCAAAAAGCTTGTCCGCCCAATAACTTAAGATTCCTTTGACCCACAGTCTTCATATTTGGAATGGAGGTTAGTCATGATTAGTAGATGACCCCTATTGATTTTGAGGTCACCAGGTCAAAGGTCAAGGTCACAGGGGCCTTGACTTCAAAAAGCTTGTCCGCCCAATAACTTAAGATTCCTTTGACCCACAGTCTTCATATTTGACATGGAGGTTAGTCATGATTAGTAGATGACCCCTGTTGATTTTGAGGTCACCAGGTCAAAGGTCAAGGTCACAGGGGCCTTGACTTCAAAAAGCTTGTCCGCCCAATAACTTAAGATTCCTTTGACCCACAGTCTTCATATTTGGAATGGAGGTTAGTCATGATTAGTAGATGACCCCTATTGATTTTGAGGTCACCAGGTCAAAGGTCAAGGTCACAGGGGCCTTGACTTCAAAAAGCTTGTCCGCCCAATAACTTAAGATTCCTTTGACCCACAGTCTTCATATTTGGAATGGAGTTTAGTCATGATTAGTAGATGACCCCTAGTGATTTTGAGGTCACCAGGTCAAAGGTCAAGGTCACAGGGGCCTTGACTTTAAAAAGCTTGTCCGCCCAATGACTTAAGAATCCTTGTACACACAGTCTTCATATTTGACATGGATGTTATTCATGATTATTAGATGACCCTTATTGTTTTTGAGGTCACTGGGTCAAAGATCACGGGGCCTTGACTAAAAAGCGTGTCCGCCCAATAACTTAAGATTCCTTCAAACCAAAGTCTTCATATTTGGAATGGAGGTTAGTCATGATTAGTAGATGACCCCTATTGATTTTGAGGTCACCAGGTCAAAGGTCAAGGTCTCAGGGACCTTGACTTCAAAAAGCTTGTCCGCCCAATAACTTAAGATTCCTTTGACCCACAGTCTTCATATTTGGAATGGAGGTTAGTCATGATTAGTAGATGACCCCTGTTGATTTTGAGGTCACCAGGTCAAAGGTCAAGGTCACAGGGGCCTTGACTTCAAAAAGCTTGTCCGCCCAATAACTTAAGATTCCTTTGACCCACAGTCTTCATATTTGGAATGGAGGTTAGTCATGATTAGTAGATGACCCCTATTGATTTTGAGGTCACCAGGTCAAAGGTCAAGGTCACAGGGGCCTTGACTTCAAAAAGCTTGTCCGCCCAATAACTTAAGATTCCTTTGACCCACAGTCTTCATATTTGGAATGGAGTTTAGTCATGATTAGTAGATGACCCCTATTGATTTTGAGGTCACCAGGTCAAAGGTCAAGGTCACAGGGACTTTGACTTCAAAAAGTTTGTCTGCCCAATAACTTTAGATTCCTTTGACCCACAGTCTTCATATTTGGCATGGATGTTGATCATGATTAGTAGATGACCCCTTTTGATTTTGAGGTCACTGGATCAAAGGTCAAGGTCATAGGGACTTTGACTTCAAAAAGTTTGTCCACCCATTTACTTAAGATTCCTTTGACCCACAGTCTTCATATTTGGCATGGATGTTGATCATGACTATAAGGTGACCCCTATTGATTTTGAGGTCACTGGGTCAAAGGTCAAGGTCTCAGGGACCTTGACAAAAAAAAGCTTTTCTTCTCAATTGCTAAAGAATGTCCTGTCCGCAATGTATTGATTTTGACATTTTCACATTTGAAGCATGTAGAATACATAACTTAGCAATGCACTGGCTTAGTAACCTCAGATTTGGCAGGGAGGTTGTCCTTGAGCTCTAAATGGCCACTGTTGATTCTGACAAAGTGGTATGCGGGGGTATTCACGCCATGATAGTGGCAGTTCTAGTTGATAAAGGAACACAACATGAAATAGATTGTCAAATTTTGTATATAATATGCTTACAGATTTCAGATATGTTAAAACTGCTTTGAATAAGATTAAAATATGTGTTTAAATGAAAGAAACGTTTAGATGTTATTAAAATTTGTTACAGGACCAGAATGTGTTTGACTCTAAAAAAAAGATGAAAATTGCAACAGGTAGTAATTTGAAACATAAAATGTCAGCATGTCAGAAGCGTGAGATAGATATCAACCAGTGTTTATTACACATGTACTCTAACCAGGTGAAATATTTATTATGATAAATAATTGTTATTTGTATATGTACATGAAGTATCTTTTAATGCATGATCATTAAAATATTGCCCAATTCTAATTTCAGACATGTAATAATTATATCACAGAGTTCATAGGCATTTTCTTTTACCATTTATGGGAACAAAACATTTTTAGCTCGACTTTTCTATGAAAAGGGGAGCTATCCTACTCGCCCCGGCGTCGGCGTCGGCGTCACACCTTGGTTAAGTTTTTCGTACCACCCCACTTTATTTCAGAAGTATTACAAGTATGGCTTTGAAACTTACCATACTTGTTCACCATCATAACCTCCATCTACAGACAAGAGTACATAACTCTGTCAAGGTTTTTGACAGAATTATGGCCCTTTTTTGACTTAGAAAGTGTATTGAGCTTGGTTAAGTTTTTTGTACCACCTCACTTTATTTCAAAACCATTGGAGGTATTGCTTTGAAACTGACCATACTTGTTTACCATCACGACCTTCATCAACAGACAAGAGGACATAACTCTGTCAAGGTTTTTGACAGAATTATGCCCCTTTTTGACTTAGAAAATACATTGAATATGGGTAAAATCCACTTATTGCCTTAACCCTTTGAGATATTGCTTTGAAACTTTTAATGCTATTTCACATCATTACCCCCATCTGTACGCAAGAGAAGGTAACTCTGTCAAGGATTTGTTTTAAAAATTAAGGCCTTTTATCGACTTAGAATCTTGGTTAAGTTTTTAGTACCAGTCCACTTTTTGACTGAACTGTTTGAGATATTAATTTGAAAGTTGGAATACTTGTTTACAATCATGATTCCCAAACATGTCCAGGAGAAGGTAATTCTGTCAAAGATTTTATTTGAATTATGGCCCTTAACTGTCAATGTTTTGTATTATAGGCAAGCACTAAAAAACTTAAAAAATCTAAAAAAATTCATTCCTATCCACTTGTTCACTTTACCATAAATTATGTCATATAAACATTGCTGTAATATTCAAGGGTATCAAACAACTAGTTCACTTTAAAAATACAGAGATTCTTGTATTGCCTTTTACTGCAAAAACTTTTTTTATTGGCAAGCAATAAAAAAGTCGAGCGCGCTGTCTTACGGACAGCTCTTGTTATGGTTCCCTGCCGGCTCAGAATTTGAATGATTTCATGTGAGGCAGCTATCTTGGGTACAGATTGTGGATTGTTTCTCAGATATCTGCTTGTGCCTAAAATAATACATGAAAAGTTTTCTGTCAGTAAAGCTGGCATTTTACCTTAACAATGTTTGATTTAAAAGCCACCAAAGCTAATAAATATTTTGTAATGACAATAAGAAACACGGGGTAAACATTGTTTTAGTGATGCTATTTTTTTTCTTTAGAATGAACAGTGTCATCAAGTAGCTGCCAAGTTGCAGGATCAGTACCCTGGAATTAATACACCAGTGTTGATAGAGGCAGCTCAGTATGTCAGGGAAAAACAAACACCTAAAGCTATTAAACTTCTAGAGGTAAAATGGATATTAAATTCATGTAAAAAATTCTGAAAGGTCATTTACAAGTGATAAGTGTACACCATGGAAATATTGAACTCTTAACCTGTTCCATGTCTTAAATAGACCTGTTCATCTTATATTTTTTGAAATGCCCTTTATCAATTTTACATATTTCAAAATAGGTTGTCAACTGACAGTAAATATCCTGGCCAGATTGCGAAGATGTCCGGATTGTTTTGGCTTTAACTAGGGTAATCGCTTTTGCTTCCGTAAGCAAGTGTTGAATATTTTGGGGTTTTATACACCCAAAAAGACCTTAAAGATGTATTATGGTATGGCATTGTCTATCTGACCATCTCTCTGCACCACTGAAAAGCAATAGGGGACATCTTACTGTTAACAGAACAAAAGAGAACAGTAGAGTTCATTCCATAACAATAGAAATAAGGGCCACTGTACATCAAAGGACAACACAGTAAGACACTTTGTCAAAATCACACATTGTCTCAATGTTCTACACACAGTCATGGAATTTTGGCCATGTAAAATATGACCTTCACCACCAAATTCACTAGACTCAACTGCATTGGTAGATTCTTACTATGATCTTCTATTTGAATAACAATAGATTTAACCACAAATCTAATAATAAGAATTAGATAGGTCATTGATCTATGCATTATGGCAATCTTCATTTGTATAGAAACAAAAAAAATTCTGTTCCTACATTACTATTTAGTGGTGTATTAATGCGGTGGTATAGCATTTTTCACAAATGCAATCTTGTTTAAGCATGTAATTTTTGTATACATATCTGAAATTATGGAATGCCATCAGCCATATTAATGACATGAATATGCCACTTATGATTAACAATGGACTGCTCCAAATTGGAAGCATTGCAAATTTATGTATAAATTTTGGTCATTAAGGATGAATGAAAGTAGGTTATTATTTATAATAAATTTATAGAAATTGGCTTTCTTAGCAATGATTTAAATTATGTGCTTCCTTATAGGACTATCTTGAGACAGGAGACAGAGGTTCGTTCATTGATGTCTGGTTGACAATTGCTCAGTTACATCTGTCTGTTGGAAGTGTGTATCAAGCATGTGATTCCCTCAAAAAGCTAGGAGATCTGCAATATAAACCTGGCATGGTAAATCTTTCTTTTTTTTTGTTATTTACCTGTAAGTTTTCTAGAAAAAAAAACACTAATATTTGCCTAAAGAAATATGAAAATCCATTTCTATATTCATTACATAGTATTCATTGACATAGACCAGGTTGTGTTATATGTCAAACATACCTGGGTGTATTGCTTCATACATTTCTGTGTCTTGAACCTGCTGAAAGTCCAGGGAAAGACCCAAGTTAATTCGAGTTTGAAGATGGGTTATCTCGAGTCAAAAACTAGGTCACAGGAGCTAAAAATAGAAAAAGCTTATTAACACTCTAGTGGCTGCAGTTTTGATCCAAATATTCTGGAAATTTGTCAGGAAGGTTGTTTCGATAATTTCTAAATGAAGTTTGAAGATGGGTTATTTCCGGTCAAAAACTAGGTCACAGGAGCTAAAAATAGAAAAAGCTTGTTAACACTCTAGTGGCTGCAGTTTTGATCCAAATATTCTGAAAATTTGTCAGGAAGGTTGTTTTGATGATTTCTAGGTCAAGTTCAAAGATGGGTCATCTCCGGTCAAAAACTAGGTCACAGGAGCTAAAAATAGAAAAAGCTTGTTAACACTCTAGTGGCTGCAGTTTTGATCCAAATATTCTGGAAATTTGTCAGGAAGGTTGTTTTGATGATTTCTAGGTCAAGTTCGAAGATGGGTCATCTCCGGTCAAAAACTAGGTCACAGGAGCTAAAAATAGAAAAAAAGCTTGTTAACACTCTACTGGCTGCAGTTTTGATTCAAATATTCTGGAAATTTGTCAGGAAGGTTGTTTTGATGATTTCTAGGTCAAGTTCGAAGATGGGTCATCTCCGGTCAAAAACTAGGTCACAGGAGCTAAAAATAGAAAAAGCTTGTTAACACTCTAGTGGCTGCAGTTTTGATCCAAATATTCTGGAAATTTGTCAGGAAGGTTGTTTTGATAATTTCTAGGTCAAGTTCGAAGATGGGTTATCTCCGGTCAAAAACTAGGTCACAGGAGCTAAAAATAGAAAAAGCTTGTTAACACTCTAGTGGCTGCAGTTTTGATCCAAATATTCTGGAAATTTGTCAGGAAGGTTGTTTTGATGATTTCTAGATCAAGTTCGAAGATTGGTCATCTCCGGTCAAAAACTAGGTCAAAGGAGCTGAAAATAGAAAAATCTTTATAACACTAGTGGCTGCAGTGTGGATCCAAATATCCTGGAAATTTGTCAGAAAGATTGTTTTGATGATTTCTAGGTCAAGTTTGAATATGGGTCATCTCCAGTCAAAAATTAGGTCACATTGCCCAAATATGGAAAACCTTTTTAACACTCTAGAGGTCACATTTTTGACTCCATTGTCATCAAACTTGGCCAGGATGCTTGTCTAAGACATTGTTTGGATGCGGTTGATGGGTCAGGGGAGCAATCCAGTGCCATCATGGCCCTCTTGTTTAAATTACTTGGCACGAGTGATTACTATGTGCAGAGCGCAAAAAATGAATTGCTTCACCCAAGGTCAAGTCACACTTACAGGTCAAATGTAAGAAAGTCTACATTAAATTTTCGTGTCTGTCCATAACATTTTAACCGCTGCAATGTTTTTAAGATAACTTAGCAGAAATTATCACCATTATGACACCATTGGCAGAGCACAATAATGAAGTCACAACCATGAAGGTGAGGGTCACACTCAATGGTCCAATTTAAAAACATCTATTTTTCATGTCCGCTCTATAACTTATTGACAATTCAAAGGTTTTAAAATTACTTGCCACAAATGATCACCACCATGACACAATCTGCAGAGCTCAACATTACGTTATGGAAGATTTTAATAACGTGGCACAAATAATTACCATCATGAGACTATCTGCTTCTGATATGCATGGCATAACATCAAGGTCGTGGCTGGTAAAAGGTCAAGAAGTACACATTCATGTTCACTGCGGAAGGGGATTTAGCTGTCCTTCAGACTGCCTTGTTTCAAAATTGATAACGTGACTGTTTCAACTGACTCAAATGGCAGGTAAATTCACATGCCCCATGATGTTTTATATCAAAGGAACAAAACAATTCATTTTGTTTTGCTAGTTCGACTTTTTTGTGCCCCCACTTTAAGGGGGGCATTTAGATTTACCCTTGTCTGTCTGTCCATTCTTACGTCCGTTCTCATTTTGTATCGCAGGTAGCTCAAAAAGTATTTGACCTAGAGTCATGAAACCTTACAGGAATGATGCTCAGCATGTGCAGTTGTGCACCTGGGTATTTTTATGTTGATATATGTAGTATTTTTAGAGTCATTGCTCTTGACTTAGTAAAAATTTACAATTTTCAACTTTTGTCGCACGTAACTCAAAAAATGTTTGACCTAGAGTCATGAAACTTTACAGGAATGTTGATCAACATGTGAAATTTTGCACCTGGGGCATCGCTTGTGGATTTATTTTGTTTTACAGAGATATTGCATTTGACTTGATAAAAATTTGCAATTTTCTACTTGTGTTGCACATAGCTTAAAAAGAATTTGACCTAGGGTCATAAAACTTTTAAAGAATGTTGATCAGCATATGTAGTTGTGCACCTAGGAATTTTCATTTAGATTTATTTAGTATTTGTAGAGTAATTGTCCTTGACTTATTAAAAATTTGCAATTTTCAACTTGTGTGACATGTAGCTCAAAAAGTATTTGACATAGGGTTATGAAACTTTACAGGAATGTTGATCAGCATGTGATGTTTTGCATCTGCGGTTTCGCTTGTGAATTGATATGTTTTGTCAAATTTACAATTTTGTGAAAAAACGTAAGAGCTAGAGCTTAGATATTTGGCTAGTAAGTGTCTACTAAGTTTGTTCAAATTAAAACCCAGGGGTCAAAATTGGCCCCGCCCAAGGGGGTCATTGCTTTTCCATATATGTATATAGAAGAAACCTAAAAAATCTTCTTTTAAAAAACCCAAAGAGCTAGAGCTTAGATTTTTAGCATAAAACATCTTCTAATGGGTCTTTACCAAGTTTGTTCAAATAAATGCCCTGGGGTTAAAATTGGCTCATTATACCCCCACCACAAAATGGGGGGGGGGGGCTATAATGGATTTGCTTTGTCGCGTCGGTCAGTCCGTCTGTCCGTCTCCATTATCCTGTCTGCTCTATAAATCCTATACGAATTGAAGGATTTTCTTCAAACTTGGCTCAAATGTTCACCTCAACAAGGGGATGTGCAGAACCCATGTTGCCCATGTGTCAGTTCAAGGTCACAATTGAAGGTCAAATATCAAACAATCAAATAAAGATAGTATGTTGTGTCCACTCTGTAAGTTCTACACTAATTGAAAGATCTTCTACAATCTTGGCTCATATTTTCCCCTCAACAAGGTTATGTGTAGAACCCATGTTACCCTTTTGCTGGCTTAAGGTCATGGTCACACTTGAAGGTCAAAAATTGACTGAGAAAATATTCTTTAATTTTAACATGTATTTGAATATTTCTGAAACTAGAAAAGATATTTGCTTGAAACTTAAAATATATATGAAGTGTCACAATTAAGATATGCAGGTCAAATTTCATAACTCTGTATTGCATTTTTACAAAGTTATGCCCCTTTTTAAGTCTTCAAATTTACATACAATCAAATATTAGACAATATGTCATATCTGCTCTATAAATCCTATACTACTGGAAGAATTTTCTTCAAACTTTACTCAAATGTTTGTGCCATCTTAAGGTCAAGGTCAAACTTGAAGGTCAAAAATTGACTTAGAAAATGTTCTTAAATTTTAACACGTATTTGAATATTTCAGAAACTAGTACAGGTAACTGCTTGAAACTTAGAATATATAATATTATGAGGTGTCACAAGTAAGATATGCAGGTCAAGTTTCATAACTCTGTATTGCATTTTGACAAAGTTATGCCCCTTTGTAAGTGTTTAAATTTACATACAATCAATACTAGACAATATGTTCAATAACTTGCTTTGGCCTATTGACACTGAACTTGGTGTATGGGTAGCTTATATCAAGAGGCAGTTTGGGATTGCTACCCAGATGTCTGTGATCAAGGTCAATGTCACTGTTACTAAAAATAGAAATTCAGTTTCTGGTCAATTACTTTAGTTTGCTTTGGCCTATTGTCACTAATCTTTGTATATGGGTAACTTATATGAAGAGGCAGCTGGGGATTGCTACCTAGGTGTCTGTGATCTAGGTCAAGGTCACTGTTACTAAAAATGAAAAATTCAGTTTCTGTTCAATAACTTGCTTTGGCCTATTGACACCAAACTTGGTGTATCAAGAGGCAGTTTGGGATTGCTACCAAGATGTCTGTGGTCAATGTCACTGTTACTAAAAATAGAAATTCAGTTTGTGCTCAATTGCTATAGTTTGCTTTGGCCTATTGTCATTAAACTTGGTGTATGGGTAGCTTATATCAAGAGGCAGCTGGTGATTGCTACCTAGGTGTCTGTAATCTAGGTCAAGGTCACTGTTACTAAAAATAGAAATTCAGTTTTCGCTCAATAACTTGTGTTTGCTTTGGCTTATTGTCATTAAACTTGGTGTATGGGTAGCTTATATCAAGAGGCAGCTGGTGATTGCTACAAAGGTGTCTGATCAAGGTCAAGGTCACTGTTATGTAAAATAGAAATTCAGTTTGCCCTCAATAACTTGAGTTTGCTTTAGTCTATTGACACCAAACTTGGTGTACTGGTAGCTTATATCAAGACGCTAATGAGGATAACTATCCAGGTGACTATGATTAAGGTCAATGTCACTCAATTGCTAAAAATAGAAATTCAGTTTCTGCTCAATAACTTAATTGTGACCTATTGACAGCAAATTATATCAGGAGGCAATTTGTGATCGCTACCCACATGTCTGTGATCAAGATCAGTGCCAATGTTGCTAAAAATAGAAATTCAATCCCCGCTTAATAACTTGAGTTTGCTTAGACATATTGACACCGAATTTAGAATGAGGGTAGCTTTAATCAAGACCCAACTTGGTATTGCTACCTAGGTGTCTGTAAACAAGGTCAAGGTTACTGTTGCTTAAAAAATGAAATTCAGTTTTCACATGCTTTTATCTTTTGATGCCAAACTTGCTGTGTGGCAGCTTGGGGTTGCCACTTTGATATCTGGGAGCAAGGTCAAGGTCATTTACTTACAGTAGAACTTTTAGCTTCTACTCAATAACTTCAGTGATTTTTGAACTATTGATTTCTGCCACATCAAAACTTGGTCGTTAAAAACCTGGTTTTGTTGCATTGATCTTTGTCCATGACATAACTCCAAAACGTCAAGGGTAATTAACAAGAAACTGTAGGTAAAAAAATCTTGTTGAGTAGAAGTGCAGTGCAAAAAAACAGTAACTTAGTAACTTGCCTAATGTTGAAGTTATTGCCCTTTGTTTATTTTACACTTTGAACTTTGTCAGGACATAACTCTAAAAAAAAGGGGTATTAACAAGAAACTTTGTAGGTAGATAGATCTCAATGAGTAAAAGGGCAGTGCAAAAGAACCGTAACCCTGCCATGCCTAAAATTGGAGTTACTGCCCTTTGTTTATTTTACACTTGGAACTTTGTCCTGAGGACATAACTCTAAAACGTCAAGGGGTATTAACAAGAAATTTTATAGGTAGATAGATCTCATTGTGTAGACGTGCAGTGCAAAAGAACAATAACTCTGCCTTGCCTTATTATGCTCACCGAAAAATTTTGGGGGAGCATATAGTCGTCGGGTTGTCAGTCAGTCCATCTGTCAGTCCAAATTGGTGTCCTGCCGATAACTTTAATTTTTGAATTATTGCCTTTTGAACTTTGTCCAGGGACATAACTCTGAAACTACAAGAGGTGTATTTTTCTGTGTTTTTCTGTGTCCAAAACCTATTCCGGGAGCATCACCCAGTAGAAACCAGGCTCCTGTTACACTTTGAACTTTTTCTATATATAACTTTTGAACTATGAAAGGTATCAACATGAAACTATATAGGTAGATAGACCTCACTGAAAAGAAATCTCAGGAAGAAAGAACTGATTGCCCTTAAAAGAAGTCATGGAAAACTAATAATCCAAACTTTAATTTATCTTATTGATGTAGGACAAAAAATTTAAAAACATTTGAAAAACATCTATAAACTACTGCATTCTCCCTATGTGCAAAATTATTAACAAAAAAGCATGTTTTCTGACAAACATGTGTCAGGGGTATTAGGCCCTTGTGACAATTTCTAGTTAAATACAACTACAGCATTTAGAATGATGACAATTAAAACATATTTTCACTCATAGAAATGCATACAAAGGTTGTTAGAACACAATGCTGTGTAATTAACGCCCAGTCATACAAGTTGATCAGCATAAGTTGATTGTCAGTCATCTTCGTGGGCAATAAAGGTGTGAAAATATCTCGAGATGGAAGGTGTCAAATTTATTGATGGACTTCAACTTATTTATTGTAAAATGTTCTCGATTAGATACAACATGCTGTAGGATTAGACCTTCATGTATATGAAACTCAAATGGACCTTGACTCATGTTTGACCTTGAAAGTCAAATTGGTTTTTGCTATAACTGGCTGTAAGTTTGTGTTTAATGAACTATTTATTGTCATATTTGGACTAAATAACCCTTTTGACAAAGAGTCCTCCTAAAAGGTTGAACTGACTTTGACCTTTAAATGATCTTGACTATCTAGGTCATGTTATTGAATTTTCGTTAAGTTGTCTTAATTTTGTTATTTATGTACGATTAAATTCATACATGGTCAAAACAATACTTGTGACCAGTGGGACATGTTGACTTATTTAGATATGACCTTGACCTTTAAATGACCTTAATTTTCAAGATCAAATGATTGAATTTTGTCAGTTTATTTATGGAAATGATTCATACTTGGACAAAACATCAAGTCTGACTAGACCAACCTATTAAAAAAAATTTAAAAAGGGAAAAACTAAAGATTAGTTTAAACATTTTATTTGTAATATATTTTGTGTTTTTAGTCCCCTACTGGTTTACCGGAGGGGACTTTAGGTTTACCCTCCGTCCGTCTGTCTGTCAGTCCGTCCGTCCAAAACTGGATCCCGCGATAACTTGAAAAGTACTGAAAATATTTGAATTAAACTTGGTATATGGATAGATGGCAGTATGAAGATTATGCACGTCTTTTTATTTTCTTCCTATGTTGAAAATTCTGGTTGCTATGGCAACAAATAGGCTGAAAATATGTCAAATTTTACACATAATCTGGATCCAGTGATAACGCAAAAAGTACTGGAAATATTTTTATGAAACTTGACATATGGGTAGATGGCAGTCTTGAGATTATGCACGTCTTTTTCTTTTCTTCCTATGTTGAAAATTCTGGTTGCTATGGCAACAAATAAGCTGAAAATATGGCAAATTTTACACATAAACTGGATCCAGTGATAACGCAAAAAGTACTGGAAATATTTTTATGAAACTTGAAATATGGGTAGATGGCAGTTTTGAGATTATGCACGTCTTTTTCTTTTCTTCCTATGTTGAAAACTCTGGTTGCTATGGCAACACATAAACTGAAAATATGGCAAATTTTACACATAAACTGAATCCAGTGATAACTCAAAAAGTACTGGAAATATTTTTATGAAACTTGACATATGGGTAGAAAGCAGTCTTGACATTATGCATGTCTTATCTGTTCTTCCTATTTTGAAAAAATATCTGTTGCCTTGGCAACAAATAGGCTTAAAACATGGCAAATATAACAATATTTGTGATTAGTCAAAAAGAGCTGAATTTTTTTTATGAAATTGCATCTTTAATTCAAGAGTTATCTCCTCTTTAAGAATTTTGCTTTTAAAATGTTATATTTTGGTAACAGGGATGTTTCAAATATTAACTTTAGAGTGTCCTTCAGTCCGTCTGTCTGTCTGTCTGTTCATAAAAACTGTTTCCTGTGATCACTTTTAAAGAACTTTTCCAACAAATTTACTTAAAATAGAGAAAAATTGAAACATAAGTGAATGGCCAATGGCCCTTCAGAATGTTGATGGGGTTCTAACCGGTAGGGGACTTATGGATTGCTTGCAATACTATGATAATTCCTTGTTTAATTTGTGTATCCTTGAAAAAAGGGAACAAAGGGGAAATAAAATTTACTAAACAGTTTCCCACTATACAGTTCTTAAAAGGTCTAAAACACTTCTGAAAGTACAATGCCCAGAGATCAGAAATTTTCAAGGAAGCATCTTCAACAGTTGTGTGAAAAATTATGCAGCTTGGGTCAAAAATGTCCCCACCTTGGGGATTGCTTAGTTTACATAACCTTGTTTCTCGGAAACTACAATGCCTAGAGCCTAGATATTTTGCATGATGCATCACCTTGTGGTCCTGTACAAAAGTTACATAAATCATACCTCTTTTGTTTAAAATGTCCCCATTCCAGGGGTCATTTAGTTAAAAAATTTTAGGAAAATATAGTGCACTCCAGAAACAAAGAGATTGTCGGGACTTCGCATGGTTCCTCGTTATAACCGGGTCTTGTTATAACCTGGACAGAACAAATTGAGAAATCCGACACCGCCGAGCATCATTAATTTCTACTTTCGCTTTCACAAAGAGTAACTGGAGGTAACTCTTTGCACTAAGAAGTTTTTGTTTTATTTAAATATACATGCATATAAATATATCTAGCTATCATTGAATTTAAACAAAACATTTGAAATCACATACGACTTCTAACCGCGTGTATTTTTAGTCCCCTACCGGTTTAACCGGAGGGGACTTTAGGTTTACCCTCCGTCCGTCTGTCCGTCTGTCTGTCCGTCCGTCTGTCTGTCTGTCTGTCAGTCTGTCAGTCCGTCAGTCCGTCCGTCCACAAAACTGGATCCCGCGATAACGCAAAAAGTACTGAAAATATTTTTATGAAACTTGATATATGGATAGATGGCAGTATGGAGATTATGCACGTCTTTTTTTTTTCTTCCTATGTTGAAAATTCTGGTTGCTATGGCAACAAATAGTCTGAAAATATGGCAAATTTAACACATAAACTGGATCCAGTGATATCTCAAAAAGTACTGAAAATATTTTTATGAAACTTGAAATATGGGTAGATGGCAGTCTGGAGATTATGCTCATCTTTTTCTTTTCTTCCTATGTTGAAAATTCTGGTTGCTATGGCAACAAATAGCCTGAATTTCAAGATTTCTGATTTAAATTTTTCAGCTTTTTCACTATATGTTCTTTATTTCTTAAGGTGTTTACTTCAAACTTTAAATATAAGTTTCTGGTCATCAACCACATCATATGTGACAAGGTTTATAACTCTAGCACAAAAAATATCAGTATTACCTCCCTTGAACTTAGATTTTTTAGGGGAAAAAATGTTGTCTTTTTTAAATAACTTCTTTATTTCCTAATGTATCTACTTCAAACTTCATATATATGTTTCTTATTATCACTCGACATTTTTGAGAAGGTTAAATACTCTAGCAAGACTATTTCCAGAATTATGTCCCCTTGAACTTAGATTTTTTTCGAGAAACTGGTATTTTGACTCCAACTTCTTCATTCCTTATAGGATTTACTTTAAAATCCCACATCGTAATAATATGACAAGGTTGTATAAACATAATTTCCTTACTAAGCATGGAAACTTAACACATTACTGTGATATAGACAAACTTATTTTATTATGTTTTGTGGTCGATATTTTCAAATACAGACTTCATCCTCAAATTCATTATAAATGGCAATACACAGGAGTGTATGACAATTAAAGAACTTTTTGAGGGACCGGTAGGGGACTACTGTATTGCCCGCAATACTATCAAATGCTTGTTTTTATAACTATTAACATTTTTAATTTCATTTTCAAAATTCATGCAGTGTATTTATCACCAGCACGGAATAACACTGCAAGAAATCAGCTGCTACATTTCTGCTTATCGCTCATTATTAAAAGTTGTTATCACCTAGAGGACAATTTAGGCCGGAGTGCTGACAGAACAAGGCTGACACATTTGATTGCTTATTCCTCAATAATTGCTTCTGATCTTGTTATAAGTGATATAAAATGAAAGGAAAATAGAAGGAAAAAGGCCGGGACACAGTAGAATGTAATTATAAGCAGTATGTCACTAAAACCGATCTTGTTATAAGTGGAGTAGACTGTACATGTAAGTCTTCATTGCAAAGAGTTTACACATCATTGGCATGTAGTATTGCCTTGTGGATCCCTGCAAAAGTTTAGTAAGTCTTGCCCCTAGGGTAAAAATGGCCCTGCTATAGATGTCACTTAGTTTACATAGTCTTGTGTAGTAAAATTGCCTTTTTGAAAGTACAATGCCCAGAGCTTAATTTTTGGCAGGTAGCTACACTTTATGGTCCTCTAAAAAAGTTTATCACAGCCCTGGTACCAAATTGGTTCAATCCCTTGGGGTACATTAAGTTCATATAGACTAAAATAAACACTTTTAATTAAATAGTTTGTTTTGAATTACAATGCCATGAAGCATTTTGTAGCATACATATGCATGTTTTTTAACAATTACACAGTGTGAAAAATGACTTCATTACTGACTTAAACATTGAATAAGAAGAATTGTTTTAGCTTTTCTAGCAATGTATCTCAGGTGAGCAATCCAGAGCCATCATGGCCCTCTTGTAACTAATAGAGTAACTTTGATTTGTAGGTTTCTGCCCTTGTTACATTGTACATGAGTGAGGAAGATGCAGAGTCTGCAATGGAGGTTTTGTCAGCAGCTGTAAACTGGACTCGCAAACATCAGGTAAGGCAATTGTCCAAGTTAATAAAGAGTCATTATTAAAAAACAGTGTCTAAAACTTCAAGACTATCTTCAGTTTAATTTTGTGTTTCAAGGACTTTATTTCTTTGTGAAGCTCCAGTAATTTTTGGATACAGAATGAGCAAATTTGAGTTATTTTGGCTGCTGAAAATGATTTGCTTTGCATCTTTGTGACCATGATTACCACCACATGTCACCACCTCGTGTCACTGTCACCACCACCACCACATGTCACCACCACCACGTCATTGCCACGTGTCACCACCACCACGTGTCACCACCACTACGTGTCACCATGTGTCAACACCATGTGTCAACACCACGTGTCAACACCACGTGTCACCACCACATGTCACCATGTGTATCTATTTATAGAATTTTCTATTTATAGAATTGCGTGTTTCTATTTTTAGAATTTTCTATTTAAAGAATTGCGTGTTTCTATTTATATATATATATAAAATAGTATATTTAAAGATTTTGTTCAAACATTTCTTTGTTTGCTTTTAGAGAAAGTAAAAAGTCGAGCGTTGCCCCGCCCGGCGGTGGCTCTTGTTGAGTCATGTCTTGGGAATAACTATACAGACTAGGGCTGTCATTGATGGAAAATTTTGTATCGATATATATTGAGAAACAAATATCAATATATCAACTTTGAGAGTAGATACAATGAAACATATTTAAATATGTGCATGCTTGTGTTAGACATTTTACTGACTACAAACTAACATAACAAAAAGTTTGTTATTTTCTGTTATTTTTTGTCGCTGACATTTGAAAACGGAGTTTAAATTTCAAGTTAGCCAAGAAAACTGGAAAAAGGTGACCTCTTATTAGGCAAAATAGAGAGGTATATTCTTCATCTTCCAGTATAGTGAACTAACAGAAATACATAAATTTTAGATTGTCTTGATATTTGAAAGTGTGTATCGATATTGTATCGGATGATGAATATCGATGATATATCGATATTGCGATATTCAATGACAGCCCTAATACAGACTTACATAGAAGAAACAAAAATATTCAAGTTGCCAAGTCTGAAATAATCACCACTGGTGTCTTTTGAGGAAACAATTGTGACCCCATTAGGGCTATTACCCATGATTCATAATTTGAGAGAATATGTTTAACCAGCAGTTTCCTTCATGGACAAAGCCATCTGTCCTATTTAGTAGTTATGTTGCATTTGATCAAAACCTGTCTTTACCTGTTTGTTGTTGTTTTTAGCTCACCTGTCACAAAGTGGCATGGTGAGCTATTGTGATTGCTTTTCATCCGGCGTCAGTCCGGCATCTGTCCTTAAACTTTTACTTTAAACAACATCTCCTCATAAACCGCTTAGCCAGTTTCATCCAAACTTCACAGGAACGTTCCTTTGGTAGTCAACTTTAAAAATTGTTCAAAGAATTTAATTCCATTTAGAACTCTGGTTGCCATGGCAACCGAAAGAAAAAAACCTGATAAAAAATTAAAAAATCTGATAGAAAACCGAAAGAGCTAGAGCTTAAATATTTGGCATGAAACATCGTCTAGTCAGTGTCAAAATTGGCCCCACCCCAGGGGTCATTGATTTTCCTTATTTGTATGTAGTAAAAACTTATATAATCTTCTTTTAAAAAACCCAAAAAGCTACAGCTTAGATATTAAGCATGAAAGATCTTTTAGTAGGTGTCTACCAAGTCTATATACAGGTGAGCGATTTCAGGCCCATCATGGCCTTCTTGTTTTGTTACAGACAAAGTCTGAGGCCATGCAAACCTTGTTGAAAGTGAATACCAACTTCATGTTGAAACATGGAAGTGCTGAGAATGCAATTAAACTCTTGGAAGAATTACGCAAGTAAGTAAAGTGTATACATATATTATTTAGATTCCAGTAAAAAAAATTCTTTCTTGTAAATTTAGCAAAAGTCCAGACATTTGAAAAAGATAGTATTGATTTGATATCTTTCCCAAAGCATCTCTAGAGATTTATCCTTAAAAATCATGTTACAATTAACAAAGTGTCTGCTTTTGTGCTAGAATTTGAATATTCTATCACACTTCACATTATTCCCCTGTCAAACAGGCAGGACAGTCAAGTGCATGCATGGCTTAACAAGGAATGCTACCACTATTACTCTACTATTATCATCATTATTTTTATGCCCCCAAAGGGAGGCATAATATGATTGCAACATCTGTCTGTCCGTCTGTGTGTTCCCACTTCATTCGTGTCCGGACTGTTTTTTCAAAAGAAGATTTTTTTAGTTTTTACTACAGTCAAACGTGTAATAAGCTAGAGGTTACATTTTGAGCATAAAAAATCTTCTTATGGGTATCTACAAAATAAAAGCCTTGAGGTCAAAATTGCGCCCCAGTGGGTCATTGATATTTCTTATATGTACACATCTTTTGAAACTGTTTTTTTCCCTTAGCAATAACAACAGTAATGTTTTACACATGCACTATTTCAGATACAGATATGAAATTTGTGATATCAGTTTTAAGTTTAAATTTTATATCTTACTTTTGTTCATAGATAACAATATTATTTGTTCCTTGTCATGGAGAGTTTTATATTTAGGTGAGAGATTTCAGGGCCAATGGTTAGAAAAAAAATGCATGTATACTATAAAACAATTTAAGAATACATTACATAGTGTAAGAGAAAAGAAGACAAATATGTGATTTATGAAATAAACAGCAAACTCCATGATAAAGAGTGGTTAAACCCTTCAAAACGTTGGAGGTTGATAAAGTTTGTGAAATAGATAGTTACTTATTAATTGTTTCCAGAGTGATTTCACAGGAGGTAGTCCTCTACAAACCTTTTGTAAATGCTTCAAGTCTGATGCATAAGTAGGCCACAGAAGCTAAAAATAGACTTTAAAAATGAAATTTTTAAAAACAATTCTTCTCAGAAACTACAATGCCCTGAGCTTAGATATTTCACCAGTAGCATCACCTTATGGTCCACTACAAAACTTTTATAAATAATGTTCCTAGAGTTAAAATGGCCAGTCCATAGGGTAACTAAGTTTAGATAGGAAAATACATTTTTAAAAGGTCTTTTATGAAACTACATTGCCCAGAGCTTAGATATTTGGCATGTAACATTGCCATGTGGACCTCTATAAAAGGTATGTAAAACATGCCCCTGGGGTCAAAAAGGCCCTGTCCTGGGGGTCACTTAGTTTACAGATGCTTACATTGGAAAATACATTTAAGTCTTCTTTATGTAATTGCAGTGCCCAGAGCTAAGATATTTGACATGTAGCATTGCCAAGTGGACTTCTATATATCATGCCCCTAGGGTCAAAATTGGTCCTGTCCCAGGGGTCAGTTAGTTTATATTGACTTGTAAAAATATCTTAAAAGACTTCTCCTTAAAAACTACAATATCTAGAGCTTAGATATTTAGCATGTAGCATCACCTTGTGGTCCTCTACTAAGGTAAATAAATCATGCTCCTGGGGTCAAAATTACTCCTGCCTAGCGAGTCATTGAATTGATATAGACTTGTATAATAGAAATATCTTAAAAACTTCTAATAAAGACAATGCTGTCAGTTTAAATATTTAGCATGAAGCATCACCTTATAGTTCTGTACAAAAGATATATAAATCATGCCCTATTGGTCAATGTGTCACTTAGTTTCTTATGAACTTGTATTGGAAAATACATCCTTTGTGTAACTACAATACCAAGAGCTTAGATATTTGGCATGTAGCATTCATGATTGCTTAATGGTTATCTACATAAGTTATATAAGTCATGCCCCTGGGGTGAGAAATGGCCACTCTGGAGGGTCACTTAGTTTACATAAACTTGTGTTAAATGTCTTGAAAACCCTCTTCTCTGAAAGTACAATGCCTATAGCTAAAAAATTTGGCGTGTAGAATTATCGTGTGGGCCTTTAAAAAAGTTTTTAAAAAGTCATATCCCTCAGATTAAAATTGGTCCCACCTTGGTGGTCACATAGTTTATGTAGACTTGTATAGATTTAAGTCTATTTTTGTGTAACTTTAATGCCGAGAGCATAGAATGTTTATTATCTTTTAAGAACTTTTGGCAAAGGTAACTCAAGCCTTCTGCAGTAAAAATGCTTGCTAGGTAAACATTCGAAATTATTATTGAAAGATCTTCATCAATTACAGAAATAATCCAAAAGATTCAAAAGTGCTAGCCCAGTTGATTGCAGCCTATTCTAAAGTAGATCCTGCCAAAGCCCAGAAGATAAGTCGGGACCTACCTTCAGTGGATGACATTGCCCAGTCTGTTGATGTTGAAGCTTTAGAGACAGCCTTCAGTTCTCTTGGACCGAAATACATGAAGAAAACACAGAAAGCTGAACCGTCCCCTGGACCGTAAGTTTTTCATATTAATATGTATCTGTATGTTCACGTGTCTGCATCTGTGTGCGTGCACATGCATCTGTTATATAGATAATATAGTGAACTTAAAAGATCTTTTAAAAATAAAACATTAAGAGGCTCATTTCAACCAAACTTGCCAGGACTGTTCCTTGGGTGAAAGGCTTCCAAAGTTGTTCAAAGAATTTAATTCCAAGCACAAATCTAGTTGCCATGGCAACCAAAAGGAATGATAGTGACAATAAAAAAATATCTTCTCCAGAGCCACATGGCCTAGAGTATAATTATTTTGCATGAGGTGTTGTCTTGTGGACCCAGGGCTCCAGATAAGATGCATATATGCGTAAATTACACATGAAAATCACACATTTACACATACAAATAAAATTCCAATAATCAAAAAGGCACAGAAAATTGTGATTACTCAATGAACAATTCTCAAGGGTAACCAAAACCTAGAGTTAAATTGGTGATCACCAATGTGTGAATGTGTTTTGTTGTTTCCCTTAATTTTGCTCTTTCAAAAAATCAAAGAGAAATAGAAAAAATATTATATACTAAACAGTGATGGTGCAATGATCATTTACTATCAGCCCATTTGTGGGACTGTAAGCAAATCGAAGTGTCTGTGTAACAGGAGCGGTCCGATACAGATTAATTACTTGACAATTAAATGATTGTAACTAAGGATTAAATGATTGATGTAACTAATGATTTAGATTTGTGTCAGCCTTCGTAGGTATCATTGATTTGCCGGTAAAATTTTTAACAGCCAAACATATTTAAGAAGATAGGTACAATTGAAAATGATTTTTATGCCACCGCAGCATCTGTGATGTGGTGGCATATAGCGATTCACTTGTGTGTGTGTGTGTGTGTGTGTGTGTGTGTGTGTGTGTGTTTGTATGTACATGTATGAATGTTTGTATGTATGTATGTACATGTATGTATGTTTGTGTGTTCTATAGATTATATAGTGAACTTAAAAAATCTTCTTGTGAAAAACCACTAGTTCAATTTTAACCAAACCTGATTGGGCTTCCAAAGTTGTTCAAAGAATAAAGTTGTCAATAAAGAATTGACAAAGGCTAGAGGTTAGATATTTTGCATGAAACATTGCGTAGTGAATCTGGTTGCCATGGCAACCAAAAGGAATTATAAGAATAAATTTAAAAAATCTTCTTGTAAAGACCCACAAGGCCTTAAAGCATAGATATTTTGCATAAGGCATTGTCTGGTAGACCTCTACAGAGATTGTTCAAATTATAGCCCTGGGGTGAAAATTGGCCCCGCCCCGGGGGTCTTTGTTTTTTACTACATGTACATATAGTAATAACTTAAAATACCTTCTTGTCTGAAGGTACAAGGCTTATAGCTTTGATATTTGGTATATGATATCATCTATAGGTACTCTACCAAAGATGTTCAAATTTTGCCTCTAGCGTCAAAATTACCCCCGCCCCGGGGTCATAGGTTTTCCTTTTATGTACATGTATATAGTAAAATCCTTAAATAATCATCTTCTCGAAATTGACAAAGGCTAGAGGTTAGATATTTTGCATGAAACATTGCGTAGTGAATCTCTAGCAAGATTCTTCAAATTATAGCCCTGGGGTCAAAATTGGCCCCGCCCCGGGGGTCATTGATTTTTCAGTCACTATGTACATATAGTAAAAAATTAAAAATCTTATTGTCTGAAGGTACAAGGCTTAGAGCTTTTATGTTTGTTTTATAATATCAGCCATAGGTCCTCTATCAAAGTTGTTCAAATTTTGCCCCTGGTGTCAAAATTGGCCCTGCCAGGGGGCATTCATTTTCATTATGAACACATAGTAAAAGGAAACTAAAACAAATGTTTTCTGAATTGGAGAAAGCTACAGCTTAGATATTTGACATGAAATGTTGTTTGGTGGACCTGTATATCAAGATTGTTTGAATTAAACCCTTTGACCTACTTTCTTGTCCTTTGATGTACAGCCATGAAATTTGGACTATGTGCACAGTTTTAGTTGTAAAATTAAATTTTGATATCAGGTGATTTTGATGATGTGACCTACATGTACTTTCTTGTCCTTTGATGTGCAGCTATGAATTTTGAACCATGTGCACAGATTAAGATTTAAAGTGAACTTTGATATCAGCTGGCCTAGATTTTGACATGGAATTTTGGCCATGTGAAATAAGGACCTTCACCACCAAATTCATTAGACTCAACTGCATTGATAGATTCCTACTCTGATCTTTTATTTGAATAACAATAGATTTAACCATTTATCTGATAATAAGAATTAGATAGGTCAAAGATCTATGCATTATGGAAATCTTCAATTGTAAAGAATAAAAAAAATTCTGTTCCTACATCAGTGTTGTACATGTATTAATGCAGTGGCATAGCATTTTTCACAAATGCAATCTTGTTAGTCCCCTACTGGTTTAACCGGAGTGGACTTTTAGGATTACCGTCCGTCAGTCTGTCCGTCCACAAAAGTGGATCCCGTGATAACGCAAAAAGTACTGAAAATATTTTTATGAAACTTGATATATAGATAGATGGCAGTATGGAGATTATGCACGTTTTTTTCTTTTCTTCCTATTTTGAAAATTCTGGTTGCTATGGCAACAAATAGTCTGAAAATATGGCAAATTTAACACATTAACTGGATCGAGTGATAGCTCAAAAGTACTGAAAATATTTTTATGAAACTTGAAACATGGGTAGATCAGTCCATCAGTCCGTCCGTCCACAAAACTGGATCCCGCGATAACGCAAAAAGTACTGAAAATATTTTTATGAAACTTGATATATGGATAGATGGCAGTATGGAGATTATGCACATCTTTATCTTTTCTTCCTATGTTGAAAATTTTGGTTGCTATGGCAACAAATAGCCTGAATTTCAAGATTTCTGATTTAAATTTTTCAGCTTTTTCACTATAAGTTCTTTATTTCTTAAGGTGTTTACTTCAAACTTTAAATATAAGTTTCTGGTCATCAACCACATCATATGTGACAAGGTTTACAACTCTAGCACAAAAATTATCAGTATTACCTCCCTTGAACTTAGAATTTTTATGAAAAAAAATGTTGTCTTTTTAGCTCACCTGAGCTTGCTCAGGGTGAGCTTTTAGGATCGGTGAATGTCCGTCGTCCGTCCACAATTGCTTGTGAACACTCTAGCGGTCGCATTTTTGCCTCAATCATCATCAAACTTGGTCAGGATGCTTATCTAGTTGAAAGCTCGGATGAGCTCGAACATGGCTCATCTCGGATGAAAAACTAGGTCACAAGAGCTAAAAATAGAAAAACCTTGTGAACACTCTAGGGGTCACATTTTTGACCCAATCATCATCAAACTTGGTCAGGATGTTTGTCTAGGTGACAGCTTGGATGAGTTCGAACATGGGTCATCTCGGATGAAAAAGTAGGTCACAGGAGCTATAAATAGAAAAACCTTGTGAACACTCTAGTGGTCACATTTTTGAACCAATCATCATCAAACTTGGTCAGAATGCTTGTCTAGTCAATTGCTTGTATGAGTTCGAACATGGGTCATCTCTGATGAAAAACTAGGTCACAGGAGCTAAATATAGAAAAACCTTGTGAACACTCTAGTGGTCACATTTTTGACCCAATCATCATCAAACTTTGTCAGGATGCTTGTTTAGATAATAGCTCAGATGAGTTCGAAATATGGGTCATCTCGGATGAAAAACTAGGTCACCAGAGCTATAAATAGAAAAACCTTGTTAACACTCTAGCGGTCACATTTTTGCATCAATCATCATCAAACTTGGTCAGGATGCTTATCTAGTTGATAGCTTGGATGAGTTCGAACATGGGTCATCTCGAATGAAAAAGTAGGTCACTTGAGCTAAAAATAGAAAAACCTTGTTAACACTCTAGCAGCACATTTTTGCATCAATCATCATTAAACTTGGTCAAGATGCTTGTCTAGGTGATAGCTCGGATGAGTTCGAACATGGGTCATCTTGGATGAAAAAGAAGGTCACCGGAGCTAAAAATAGAAAAACCTTGTTAACACTCTAGCAGTCACATTTTGCATCAGTCATCATCAAACTTGGTCAAGATGTTTGTCTAGGTGATAGCTCGGATGAGTTTGAACATGGGTCATCTCGGATGAAAAAGTAGGTCGCCGGAGCTAAAAATAGAAAAACCTTGTTAACACTCTAGCGGTCACATTTTTGCATCAATCATCATCAAACTTGATCAAGATGCTTGTCTAGGTGATAGCTCGGATGAGTTTGAACATGGGTCATCTTGGATGAAAAACTAGGTCACAGGAGCTAAAAATAGAAAAACCTTGTTAACACTCTAGTGGTCACAATATTGACTCAATTGTCATCAAACTTGGTCAGGAAACTTGTCTAGGTCATTGCTGGGAATAAATCGAACATGGGACATCTCGGATGAAAAACTAGGTCACAGGAGCTAAAAATAGAAAAATCTTGTTAACACTCTAGTTGCTTCTGTTTTGATCCAAGTATCCTGGAAATTGGTCTGAAAGTTTGTTTTGATGATTTCTAGGTCAAGTTTGAATATGTGTCACCTGGGTAAAAAACTAGGTGGCACTGCTCAAATATGGATAATCCTTGTTAACACTGTAGTGGTCACATTTTTGACTCACCTGTCATGAGACTTGGTCAGAATGCTTGTCTAGGTAATTGTTTGGATGAGTTTGATAAGTCAGGTGAGCGATCTAAGGTCATCATGGCCCTCTTGTTTAAATAACTTCTTTATTTCCTAATGTATCTACTTCAAACTTCATATATATGTTTCTTATTATCACTCAACATTTTTGAGAAGGTTAAATACTCTAGCAAGACTATTTCCAGAATTATGTCCCCCTTGAACTTAGATTTTTTTCGAGAAATTGGTATTTTTTACTCCAACTTCTTCATTCCTTATAGGATTTACTTTAAAATCCCACATCGTAATAATATGACTAGGTTGTATAAACATAATTTTCTTACCAGGCAGGGAAACTTTACACATAACTGTGATATAGACAAACTTAGAACTCAAAAGATTTAAGTTCATTCATTCACTGGTAAAATTGAATGGCCAATGGCCCATCAGAATGTTGCTGGGGTTCTAACGGGTAGGGGACTTATGGATTGCTTGCAATACTATGATAATTGCTTGTTTCCTGTAATATAGGGCTGTTTTTTTTTTAGAAAAACATGCCATATACTTGCTGATTAGTTACATTCACAACCTTTGTGAAAACAAAACAAAAAACACGGTGCCAGATTACTATAAATCTCTGATCAATAATTTTCATTTTAACACATTTAATTAATTTAAGATTTTGCTTATGCAATTACAAAGAATAGATATTTCTTATGTATATTATATGTAGCAGCAAAATTAATTCAAAATAACACTATCAATACTAAAAAGAAAGGAGATTTTTTTATGAAATTGTACTGAATTTCAGATAAACTTTATTTCTAATATGTAATTATTGGTTGAAAACAAAAAGAAAAGAATGTAAAATAAATAATAATTATAGCACTTTTGGTGACTTATCTTTATTTTTGGGAGACATATGTTTTTGCCTTCGCGGTCTCTCCATCCGTCTGTCAGTCAGCACTACCGAATAGGGATATGGGGCCATCTAACTGTAAACAGAACAAAAGAGAACAATAGAGTTCATTTTGTAACAATAGATTTAGGGGTCATTGGCCCTCTATTAACCCATTACAGCATGAGCATTTTGTGAAAATTGGCTATTTTCATTGAAAAGTCTCCTGTTATAGTTCAAATTGCTATAAAACTATAAAAGTGTTCATGGCCGAGTGGTTAAGGTCGTTGACTTCAAACCACTTGCCCCTCACCGCTTTAAATGGGTTCAAATCCCGACAGGGACTTTGGATTCTTTTATGTGAGGAAGCTATCCAGCTAGCTTACGGAACATCCGTGGTTCTACTTAGGTGCCTGTTCGTGCCGGGAATAATGCATGGAAGGGCACCTGAGGTCTTCCTCCACCAGTAAAGCTGGGACGTCACGATATGACCTATACTGTGTCGATGTGACGTAAAACCCAATCAAACAAAAGCTTCAAATTCAATACTAATCAAACTTGGCACAAATGTTGACTGGACCATTGCCTTTGTAATGACATGCTCTGTCTTAAATTTCCTGTTACCATGGCAACGAGGAGATATCTCAAAATTGCCAAATTTAATCACTATTTTGTATTGATTTTTTCCATCAAAATTGGTTTCAAAGTGCTGCAACTTCTCAATGGATTGAGATAGAGTCAAAGGCTTTTCAGCATTGGTTACACCTTACCTCACGATCAACCTGGGGTAATTTTTAGCCTGTCACAAGTCCAAAAATTACTTAGCGATGAGGGTGGGTGGTCCCCCAAACAGAAGTGGGCACATCCCCCTTCTGGCAACCCCCTCATGTATCTATGGATAGGGGGCAGCACCGAAAAAGTGGTCACTTTTTTAAACAACATTTCTCAAACAAAAACAAGAACTGTCGGAGGACAGTAACGCTGGACTATTCAAAAAGTTGTCACAAATGTGTTTCATTGAGTTTCATAAGGTTATAATGCTTACCTATATGAAAACATAAAATTGTCCGAAAAGGTACAAAGGCTTGTTATTAAGATGTTTTATCGAGTAAATCACTGCTTTATTATTATGAATGCATAAAATTGTCCCAATAAAGGCACAAAACCCTTCAGTAGTTCTAGAGATACTAGCTTACAAGCAAAAACTTTACGAAGAATTTCTAAGTCCAAAAAGGGGCATAACTACAGTGTAACATCCGAATTCCGGAACTTCTGAAATCCGGAAACTTCTAAAAACCGAACAATTTTTTCGGTCCTGATTTTTTTCCTTCCATTTTCTATTAATATAATACTTCTGAATTCCGGAACTTCTAAATTCTGAATTCCGGACGATATTTTCGTAAAATTAGAGTCAAATCAATGCAATTTTACCTCCAAAATCCGGAAATATCCAAAGGTGTGAAATACATTGTAAATCGAGCAGGAAGATTAAATCTCCCTATCGATTGTTTACTAATTAGCGGTGATCGTGTAATTTGACACGCGTTAAAATCACAAACTGTGAAATGGTATGTTTGAAGTGATGCGGTTAATTAAAGTAATTTATGGCGGTCAGTTAAATTGAAGTGTTTATTAGCGGATTAAATGACAATTAATTGGGACAATGTATGCATCAAACGTCTTTAGGGATTTTATTGCATTTGATTGATTTTTATACAAGTATCATTATTATAAAGTATTAAAAGTATTATAAGTGTTAAATATTTTCTTTTCCTTCACATCTTTATCTTGATTAAAAGACTATTATATATGATATTACAGTAATGGCCACATTTTCCTTGACATTTAGTGGCTTAGTCTTGTCCACATTTTCATAAACCTCTGAATTCCGGAAACCTCTGAAATCCGAACTTTTTGACAAGTCCCAAGGGTGTTCGGTTTTCAGAAGTTACACTGTATGAAAAAAACAAATCAAGAGTTATATAGGACTTGTGCCAATTATGTTAGATAATCACAGAGAACAAGTGTGTGAAGTTTCAATCCATTCCCTTCAGTAGTTATGGAGATACCAGCTTACAAGCAAAAACTTTACCAAGAATTTCAAAGTCCAAAAAGGGGCATAATTATGAAAAAAAACAAATCAAGAGTTATATAGGACTTGTGCCAATCATGTTAGATAATCACAGAAAACATGTGTGTGAAGTTTCAATCCAATCCCTTGAGTAGTTATGGAGATACCAGCTTACACCACAGGGACGCCGACAAATGGGTGACTGCATTAGCTCGATTATTCTGCGAATAGTCGAGCTAACAAGTGTTGGGGGCCTAAATAAGGCGTTTTTTCACCATTTGAGACAACAAAAAGGGGGGGGGGTGAAAAAGGCGTTAAAAGGCATGTATATCGGGTAATGGGTTAAACAATAGAAAATAACGAAAGAAATGGCCCCTTATTCCATTTTGGCCTGAGGTCCGTCCGCTCTAACGGGACAGTAATAAAGTGACTAGAGAGACAATAGGTAACTTATCTTTCTCTTTTATGTTATTCATTCCGTGAATGCTGTTATTTGGCTATTTTCTTTTGTGTGGCTAAAAAGAACAATAGAACATTAAGACTCCTGTTACAACGTCGGTCCTTCTGGTTGTCCGAACTTTACAGGAGTGATCACTGGCATGTTCCCCCTCACTGCACAAAATGGCCGACAGAGCTAAAAATCAAAAAATCTTGTCAAGCTTTCACAGGTCAAAATACTGGTGGGATTTCAACCAAACTTTACAGAAGTGATGAGTACCATCTCTAGTTGTACACATCTACAGCACATTCTGTTTTGCTGCACAAAATGGCTGCCAGACCTTAAAATAGAAAAATCTTGTCTGGCCTTCACAGGTCAAACTACTTGTGTGATTTCAACCAAACTTTACAGGAGTGATCAGTACCATACCCAGTTGTTCACAATAATGACATGTTCTGCTTTGCTGCACAAAATTGCCACCAGAGCTAAAAATACAAAAATCTTGTCCGGCCTTTACAGGTCAAAATTCTGGTGGGATTTCAACCAAACTTTACAGCAGTAATCAGTACCATCCGTAGTTGTGCACATCACTGGCACGTTCCCCTTCACTGCAGAAAATGGTCGCCAGAGCTAAAAATAGAAAAATCTTGTCCAGCCTTCACTGGTCAAACTACTAGTGGGTTTTCAACCAAACTTTACAGGAGTGATCAGTACCATCAGTAATTGTGCACATCACCGGCATGTTCCGCTTCACTGCACAAAATAGCTGCCAGGGCTAAAAATAGAAAAATCTTTTCTTGCCTTCACAGGTCATACTACTGATGGGATTTCAACCAAACTTTACAGGAGTGATCAGTATTGCCATATTGTGGGCAGTCTTTCTTCAAAGGAAGAAAAACCAATATCATAAGTTGCAGAAAGTTTAGCCAATGACTACCACTGAATTTTTGAATTGCTGAATTTTAAAAGTTTTAAATGAGAACACATTTTCATTTGCCAAAAAATATTACTTGTAATTTATGTTAAAGCTTAGATATTTTGCATGAAGCATGCCTTGTTGACATCCACAAAATTTATATAAATCATGCTCTGACAAGGTGTCAGTTTGTCCCTGCACCACTGAGTCACATAGATAGAAAAACTATTCATCAGGCTTCGCGAAAGTTGCCGGACTGTCGGACATGTCCGGCAAAAATCAGGCCGGTCCGATATTTTTTTTCGGAGTTCCGGACCTTATGTCCGGTACGAATACCGGGATATATCCAAGACCGATCAAGACCGAAGTTTCTCCCTTGAATAAAAAAATGTAAACCGAGTTTTGATTCGCCGTTTCATTATAAGTGTCCAATCAAATTCTAGATACATACGACTGTCAATAACCAAAATGTCGATGTTATTATCCCCCGCCGATGGAATCGGGAGGGGGATATAGTTTTGGCGTTGTCCGTCCGTCTGTCCATCCATCCATCCGTCCGTTCGAATTTCGTTTCCGGAGTAGTTCTCTGCAACTACTGGCTGGAATTCAACGAAACTTTATGGGAATCATCAATATCAAGAGGAGATGCGCATCTGACCGTCCGTTCGTCCGTCCGTCCATCCGTCCGAATTTCGTTTCCGGAGTAGTTCTCTGCAACTACTGGCTGGAATTCAACGAAACTTTATGGGAATCATCAATATCTAGAGGAGATGCGCATATCATCGGCTTGTTCCGGTCAGACCCTTTAACTCAGAGTTATGGCCCTTGATTAGTTATGCAGTATGCATATGGAGTAAAAATCGTTTCCGCGCTACTTCTCTGCAACTACTGGCTGGAATTCAACGAAACTTTATGGGAACCTTCAATACCAAGAGGAGATGCGCATGTCGTAGGCTTGTTCGGGTCAGACACTTTAACTCAGAGTTATGGCCCTTGATTAGTTATGAAATATGCATATGGAGTAAAAATTATTTCCGGAGTAGTTCTCTGCAACTACTGGCTGGAATTCAACGAAACTTTATGGGAATCATCAATATCAAGAGGAGATGCGCATATCGTCAGCTTGTTCCGGTCAGACCCTTTAACTCAGAGTTATAGCCTTTGATTAGTTATGTAGTATGCATATAGAGTAAAAATCGTTTCCGCACTACTTCTCTGCAAGTAGTGGCTGGAATTCAACAAAACTTTATGGGAACCTTCAATACCAAGAGGAGATGCGCATAT
Organism: Ruditapes philippinarum; assembly: GCF_026571515.1. Classification (NCBI taxonomy): domain Eukaryota; kingdom Metazoa; phylum Mollusca; class Bivalvia; order Venerida; family Veneridae; genus Ruditapes; species Ruditapes philippinarum. The sequence goes on from NW_026867041.1 coordinate 108,528, forward strand.
CATCGGCTTGTTCCGGTCAGACACTTTAACTCAGAGTTATGGCCCTTGATTAGTTATGCAGTATCTATATAGAAAAATATTTGTTTCCTCGCTACTTCTCTGCTACCACCGGCTGGAATTCAATGAAACTTTATGGGATACTAAGAGGAGATGTGCATATAGTCGCCTTGTTCCAGTCAGATACTTATAACTCAGATTTATGGCCCTTGATTAGTTATGTAGTATGCATACATCTCATTGGCATTTCCAGATTTTACTATTTAACACAAAGTTATGGCTCTGTTATTTCCCTGAATATTTATCAAGTTCAAAGAATATTACTGTTTATGCCATGATTAATATATAAATAAAGCCTTATGTATTCAGTTGTTGTGTTAATAATAACCAGCACTCGGCGAGGGATATAAATTCAACGAATTAGCTTGTTACATTATTACGCTGGCGCTACGCCCGGCAAAAATCGTAAACTAACCAATGAAGAAAAAAAAGCGAAACAAAAGGAATACGAGTCCAGGCGCCCGCCGAGAATTTGTGGGTAAATGGAAAAATGGCCGCTTTGATCATGAATGTTTTGATTTCCAGACAGAGTCCATCAATCTGGATAAACTAATGTTTTATTTAAGGGAATAAAATTGTGTTGCAAATCTTTAAAAGTTGTTATGTCTTTAAAAAAAACACAAAGGTATTACCAGTTATTACCAGTTATGTCTTTAAAAAAAACACAAAGGTATTACCATATACATATATTTGAAAAAAAAATTCGATCAGACAAAAGTTCTTTCGGTCAGACAAGAATTGAAAGTTTGTCTGACCGAATGTCAGGCAAATTTTTCAGCAGTTTCGCGAAGCCTGTTTTCATGTATGTATTCTTTTATAATGTTAATAATTCCAGTTTATAGTTATTTGGCATGTATCATTACATAGAAGAACCCTGCAGTTATTCCAAAAATCATTTCACTGATATTAAAAAATGGCTGTGCCCATTTAGTTGGTGGGGAGATTGGTAGGTTTTGCACAGTTTACATGTAAACAGGTTTATATAGTATATATGTTTTGAAAGTCTTTTCTTCAAACCTACAACATGCAGAGCATAGATTTGCATGTATCATCACATTTTAAAAGTAGAATTATCAGTTTTATAGAAATAAAGAACATAAGATGGATGTTTTGATGGTATAAATGTAATGGAAGGTAATAAAACAGGAGTAAATTATTTGTAAGCATAGCATTTTTAGCTCGACTATTCGATAAGAATAAGTAGAGCTATTGTAGTCACCCGAGCGTCGGCGTCGGCGTAACCACTTATGTTAAAGTTTTTGTAATAGTTCAAATATTTTCAAAGTCCATTGACATATGGCTTTGAAACTTGCACACTTGTTCACCATCATGACCCCAACCTGTAGACAGGAGGAGGTAACTCTATCAAGCATTTTGACAGAATTATGCCCCTTTTTCGACTTAGAATTTATGTTAAAGTTTTTGTAATAGTTCAAATATTTTCAAAGTCCATTGACATATGGCTTTGAAACTTTACACACTTGTTCACCATCATGACCCCAACCTGTAGACAGGAGGAGGTAACTCTATCAAGCATTTTGACAGAATTATGCCCCTTTTTCGACTTAGAATTTTTGTTAAAGTTTTTGTAATAGTTCAAATATTTTCAAAGTCCATTGACATCATGGCTTTGAAACTTTGCACACTTGTTCACCATCATGACCCCAACCTGTAGACAGGAGGAGGTAACTCTATCAAGCACTTTGACAGAATTATGCCCCTTTTTTGACTAAGAATTTACCCTAAAGTTTCTGTTATACCTCAAATATTTTCAAAGTCCATGGACATATGGCTTTGAAACTTTGCACACTTGTTCACCCTCATCACCCCAACCTGTAAACTGTATCAAGCATTTTGTTTTTACTATCAAGCACTAAGAAAAGTCCAGCGTTGCTGTCCTACCGACAGCTCTTGTTGATTTTAGGTTATTTTTAGGCATAATATTTTGTGCTTTGGAATTTCAAGTATAATATTCTTTATATGTTTCTTTGAATTTTAATCATTTAAAAACCAACATTATTGTTGTTTTGTACAAATAATGAACATTATAAAGATGGATGTTTTGTTATAAATGTTAAGGAAGGTAATAAAAAAGAAGAAAATTATTTGTAAGCATAGCATTTTGATTATTTTTGTGCCCCCACTTTAGGGGGGATGGGCATTTAGATTTACCCTTGTCTGTCTGTCCATCATTTTGTCCGTCCGTTCGCTCTCTTTTGTGTCGCATGTAACTCAAAAAGTATTTGACTTAAGAGTCATGAAACTTAACAGGAATGTTGATAAGCATGTGCAGTTGTGCCCCTGGGAATTTTCGTGTGGACTTATTTAGTATTTTAAGAGTTATTGCCCTTAACTTAGTAAAATTTTGCAATTTTCAACTTGTGTCGCACGTAACTCGAAAAGGATTTGAGTCATGAAACTACAGGAATGTTGATCAGCATGTTGATCCCTAATACGTTTCCGGCCCATAACTTGTTATTTGAAATCGGATTTTACAACTATTTCACAGAAATGATAACCATATTGAGACGACTTGTCGCGCGCAACATTTGGTTTGCTACCTTGAAGGTCAAGGTCACAGCATGACCTTGCAGCAAAAACGTGTCCGGCTCATAACTCTGTTATTTGAAGTTGGATTTTACAACTATTTCACAGAAATGATCACCGTATTAAAATGAAGTGTCATGAGCAACATTTAGGTTGCTACCTTGAAGGTCAAGGTCACAGCATGACCTTGCAGCAAAATCGTGTCGGGCCCATAACTGTTATTTGAAGTTTGATTTTACAACTATTTCACAGAAATGATCACTGTATTAAAATGAAGTGTCGCGCGCAACATTTAGATTGCTACCTTGAAGGTCAAGGTCACAGCATGACCTTGCAGCAAAATCGTGGCCGGCCCATAACTTTGTTATTTGAAGTTGGATTTAACACAGAAATGATCACCATATGTCCGATGTGTCACACGCAACATTTTGGTCGCTACCTTAAAGGTCAATGTCACAGCATGATCTTGCAGCAAAATCGTGTCCGGCCCATAACTTTGTTATTTCAAGTTGGATTTTACAACTATACTGAAACAAAAAAGAAACTTTCTCCAAGTTTGAATGTAGATATGCTAGTACAGTTTTTCATTCCTTTTGAAACTCGGTTTTTACGTTGAATAAACATATCGGGCTTTAATACGGGGATTTGCTGACCGATTTTGCAAACAAAACGAATTTTACAAGCTACTTCATGTACATATGTGTGTACATCTCAATGGTACCGTTGAACAACTGGCACATACTTGGGAAAGTTGCTTTTTTGGTTCAGTATATTTCACAGAAATGATCACCATATTGAGAGGACGTGTTGTGCGCAACATTTGGGTCGCTACCTTGAAGGTCAAGGTCACAGCATGACTTTGCAGCAAAATCGTGTCCGGCCCATAATTTCGTTATTTGAAGTTGGATTTTACAACTATTTCACAGAAATGATCACCATATTGAGACTACATGTCGCACACAACATTTGGGTTGTTTTTCACTTTGAACTTGTCTGTGACATAACTCTGATACTACAGGAGGTATACCTTCCTTTGTCCAAAACCTATTTGGGAAGCATCACCCGGTTCTACCGGCTCTTGTTTAGTATTTTTAGAGTTATTGCCCTTTTCTTAGTAAAATTTTTCAATCTTCAACTTGTGTCGCATGTAACTCAAAAAGGATTTGACCTAGAGTCATGAAACTTTTCAGGAATGTGATTGGCATAAGTAGTTGTGCACCTGGGTTTTTCATGTGAATTTATGTAGTATTTTTAGAGTTATTGCCCTTGACTTAGTAAAAATTTGCATAACATTTGACATTTTCCATAAATAATTTATTACAGATCTGGTGACACAGCTGCTCTTATACAAAAAAAGAAGAAGAAGAAAAAGAAGAGTATGTGTATTTATTGTATTATTATGTTTTTATCTTTTTATATGGAGATAAGTTGGAATACTTTGACTTCCTCATATATAAATTAATTAATTGTTTGTAATAATACTAAAATCTCAAGCAATTTGACAGTGTAAGCTTGAGGGTCAATTAAATTGCATGTAGAAGGGATGATCCAAAATGACATAGGCTTTTATTTATGCTCCCCGAAAAGTTTCGGGGGAGCATATAGTCGCCGCCTTGTCCGTCCGTCCGCACTCACAGGACAGTAGTTATGTGGCTAGAGAAACAATAGGTAACTGTTCTTTCTCTTTGATGTCATTCATTCCGTAATGCTTTTATGTGGCTATTTTCTTTTGTGTGGCTAAAAAGAACAATAGAGAGAACAATAGAGTAGCCACATAATTACTGTCCTGTGAGAACGTCCGTCTTTCCGTCCGTCCGTCCGCACTCACAGGACAATAATTATGTGGCTAGAGGGACAATAGGTAACTGTTCTTTCTCTTTTATGTCATTCATTCCGTAATGCTTTTATGTGGCTATTTTCTTTTGTGTGGCTAAAAAGAACAATAAAGAGAACAATAGAGTAGCCACATTATTACTCTCCTGTTAAAACGTCCGTCCGTCCCCTTTTCTTGTCCGGATCATAACTTTGAAACAACAAGAGGTATCAACATGAAACTTTGTAGGTAGATAGATCTCATTGAGTAGGTGTGCAGTGCACAAGAACCGTAACTCTTCCTTGCTTAATTTTTGAATTATTCCCCTTTGTTTATTTTTACACTTTGAACTTTGTCCGGGACATAACTCTAAATGTATAAGAGGTATCAACATGAAACTTTGTAGGTAGATAGATCTCATTGAGTAGGTGTGCAGTGCACAAGAACCGTAACTCTGCCTTGCCTAATTTTTGAATTATTCCCCTTTGTTTATTTTTACACTTTGAACTTTGTCCGGGACATAACTCTAAATGTATAAGAGGTATCAACATGAAACTTTGTAGGTAGATAGACCTCATTGAGTAGGTGTGCGGTGAACAAGAACTGTAACTCTGCCATGCCTAATTTTTGAATTATTCCCCTTTGTTTATTTTACACTTTGAATTTTGTCCAGGACATAACTAAAACTGTAATAGGTATCAACATGAAACTTTGTAGGTAAATAGACCTCATTGAGTAGGTGTGCAGTGAACAAGAACCGTAACTCTGCTATGCCTAATTTTTGAATTATCCCCCTTTGTTTATTTTTACACTTTAAACTTTGTCCGGGACATAACTCTAAATGTATAAGAGGTATCAACATGAAACTTTGTAGGTAGATAGATCTCATTGAGTAAAATGCAGTGCACAAGAACCGTAACTCTGCCTTGCCTAATTTTTGAATTAATCCCCCTTTGTTTATTTTACACTTTGAACTTTGTCCGGGACATAACTCTAAAAGTATAAGAGGTATCAACATGAAACTTTGTAGGTAGATAGATCTCATTGAGTAGGTGTGCAGTGCACAAGAACCGTAACTCTGCCTTGCCTAATTTTTGAATTATTCCCCTTTGTTTATTTTACACTTTGAATTTTGTCCAGGACATAACTCTAAAACTATAATAGGTATCAACATGAAACTTTGTAGGTAGATAGACCTCATTGAGTAGGTGTGCAGTGAACATGAACTGTAACTCTGCCTTGCCTAATTTTTGAATTATTCCCCTTTGTTTATTTTACACTTTGAATTTTGTCCAGGACATAACTAAAACTGTAATAGGTATCAACATGAAACTTTGTAGGTAAATAGACCTCATTGAGTAGGTGTGCAGTGAACAAGAACCGTAACTCTGCTATGCCTAATTTTTGAATTATCCCCCTTTGTTTATTTTTACACTTTGAACTTTGTCCGGGACATAACTCTAAATGTATAAGAGGTATCAACATGAAACTTTGTAGGTAGATAGATCTCATTGAGTAGGTGTGCAGTGCACAAGAACCGTAACTCTGCCTTGCCTAATTTTTGAATTATCCCCCTTTGTTTATTTTACACTTTGAACTTTGTCCTGGACATAACTCTAAAAGTATAAGAGGTTTCAACATGAAACTTTGTAGGTAGATAGATCTCATTGAGTAGGTGTGCAGTGCACAAGAACCGTAACTCTGCCTTGCCTAATTTTTGAATTATTCCCCTTTGTTTATTTTACACTTTGAATTTTGTCCAGGACATAACTCTAAAACTATAATAGGTATCAACATGAAACTTTGTAGGTAGATAGACCTCATTGAGTAGGTGTGCAGTGAACAAGAACTGTAACTCTGCCTTGCCTAATTTTTGAATTATTCCCCTTTGTTTATTTTACACTTTGAATTTTGTCCAGGACATAACTAAAACTATATTAGGTATCAACATGAAACTTTGTAGGTAAATAGACCTCATTGAGTAGGTGTGCAGTGAACAAGAACCGTAACTCTGCTATGCCTAATTTTTGAATTATCCCCCTTTGTTTATTTTTACATTTTGAACTTTGTCCGAGACATAACTCTAAATGTATAAGAGGTATCAACATGAAACTTTGTAGGTAGATAGATCTCATTGAGTAGGTGTGCAGTGCACAAAAACCGTAACTCTGCCTTGCCTTATTTTTGAATTATCCCCCTTTGTTTATATTACACTTTGAACTTTGGTCGGGACATAACTCTAAAACTATAAGTGGTATCAACATAAAACTTTGTAGGTAGAAAGATCTCAACGAGTAGGTGTGCAGTGCACAAGAACCGTAACTCTGCCTTGCCTGATTTATTTAATTATTCCCCTTTGTTTATTTTTACACTTTGAACTTTGTCCAGGACATAACTGTAAAACTATAAGAGGTATCAACATGAAACTTTGTAGGTAGATAGATCCCATTGAGTAGGTGTGCAGTGCACAAGAACCGTAACTGTGCCTTGCCTAATTTTGTTATTACCCCGCTTTGTTTATTTTCACACTTTGAACTTTGTCCAGGACATAACTCTATAAGTATAAGAGGTATCAACATGAAACTTTGTAGGTAGATAGCTCTCATTAAGTAGGTTTGCAGTGCACAAGAACTGTAACACTGTCTTGCCTACCTTTGGAGTTATTTCCCTTTATTTTTACACTTTGAACTTTGTCCAGGACATAACTGTAAAACTATAAGAGGTATCAACATGAAACTTTGTAGGTAGATAGATCCCATTGAGTAGGTGTGCAGTGCACAAGAACCGTAACTGTGCCTTGCCTAATTTTTTAATTACCCCGCTTTGTTTATTTTCACACTTTGAACTTTGTCCAGGATATAACTCTATAAGTATAAGAGGTATCAACATGAAACTTTGTAGGTAGATAGCTCTCATTAAGTAGGTTTGCAGTGCACAAGAACTGTAACACTGTCTTGCCTACCTTTGGAGTTATTGGCCTTTGTTCATTTTGACACTTTGAACTTTGTCCGGGACATTACTCTGAAATTATAAGAGATATCAACATGAAACTTTGTAGATAGATAGGTCTCATTGGGTGGAAGTGCAGTGCTTAAGAATCATTACTCTGCCTTGCCTTATTTTAAAGTTATTGCCCTTTTGTTTATTATGCCCCCGCCATGTAATGGCCGGGGCATATAGTGTTACCCTGTTCCGTCCTTCCGTCCTTCCGTCATTCCGTCCTTCCGTCATTCCGTCATTCCGTCATTCTGTCATTCCGTCATCATCAGTTTCCGTTCATTATCTTAGTAACGGTTGCACACATTCAACTCAAATTTGACATATGGATATATCATGAGAAAATACAGGTCAAGTTCGAATTTGGTCATGGTTCGATGATTCTTGGCAGAGTTATGCCCCTTTTACTTTGAAAATAATATGAAATTTTCAGTTTCTGTTCATTATCTCTCCAATGGTATTACACATTCAACTCAAACTTAATATATGAATATGTCATGAGAAAATACAGGTCAAGTTTAAATTTGCTCATGGTTCGATGATTCTTGGTAGAGTTATGTCCCATTTACTTTGAAACTAATATGAAATTTTCAATTTCCTTTCATTATCTCCTTAACGGTATTACACATTCAAATCAAATTTGACATATCGATACATCAAGAGAATATAAAGGTCAAGATCAAATTTGGTCATGGTTTAATGATTTTGGCAGAGTTATGCCCCTTTTACTTTGAAAATAATATTAAATTTTCATTTTCCGTTCATTATCTCCCCAATGGTATTACACATTCAACTCAAACTTAATATATGGATATGTCATGAGAAAATACAGGTCAAGTTCGACTTTGGTCATGGTTCAATGATTCTTGGCAGAGTTATGCCCCTTTTACTTTGAAAATAATATGACATTTTCAGTTTCCGTTCATTATCTCCCCAATGGTATTACACATTCAACTCAAATTTGACATATGGATATGTCTTGAGAAAATACAGGTCAAGTTCGAATTTGGTCATGGTTCGATGATTTTTGGCAGAGTTATGCCCCTTTCACTTTGAAAATAATATGAAATTTTCAGTTTCTGTTTATTATCTCCCCAACAGTACAACACATTCAACTCAAATTAGACATATGGATATGTTTTTGGAATGCCCAGGCCAAGTTAGAATTTGGTCATGGTTCAATGATTTTTGGCAGAGTAATGCCCCTTTTACTTTGAAAATAATATGAAATTTACATTTTCTGTTCATTATCTCCCCAACAGTACAACACATTCAACTCAAATTAGACATATGGATATGTCATGAGAAAATACAGGTCAAGTTCAAATTTGGTCATGGTTCGATGATTTTTGGCAGAGTTATGCCCCTTTTACTTTGAAAATAACATGAAATTTTCAGTTTCCGTTCATTATCTCCCCAAAGGTACAACACATTCAACTCAAATTTGACATATGGATATGTCTTGAGAAAATACAGGTCAAGTTCGAATTTGGTCATGGTTCGATGATTTTTGGCAGAGTTATGCCCCTTTCACATTGAAGATAATATAGATACATCTTAGGAATGAGCAGTTTAAGTTTGAATTTGGTCGTGGTTCAATGATTTTGGACAAACTTATCTTTCTTGAATGTTGAAAAAATTTTGAACTTTCTGTTTCAGCACTCATACTTTTGTGGAAAGTTTGAATTTGGTCGTGGTTCAATGATTTTGGACAAACTTATCTTTCTTAAATGTTGGAAAATTTTTGAACTTTCAGTTTCAGCACTCATACTTTTGTGGAAATGTATGTAGCCATTATTTTGGCTACAAATATGAAATATGCTATTTTCAAAAGGTTAAGACTGAATAATTTCAGTGCTTTGAACATTGTATGAAAATGGTTTGTGTTAACATTGAAAAGTTTTAAGGGCTTTGAACTGCAAATGAAAAAATAATTTGTGCAAACAAATTTGGAATTAAATATTATAACATCTGAAATTTTGGCTGCATGCGGGGGCATCCGTGGCATGATGACACATTTCTAGTTTTTACTTTTTGACTTTTGTCAATGCTTAAAGAACCTAAACAAAGCCTGGTCTAATTTTGGAGTTATTGCCCTTTGTTCATTTTTGCACTTTGAATTTTACCCGGGACATAACTCTGATATCATCAGGAAACTTTATAGATAGATAGATCTCATTGAATAGAAGTGCCGTGCAAAAAAACATAACTCCGCCTTGCCTAATTTTTGAGTTTTTGCCCTTTGTTCATTTTTTTTATACCTTCCTGTGTCCAGAACCTCGTCAGTGAGCATCACCCGGTTCAACCGGTTCTTGTTGTTGCTTGGATACAGGGGCTGTGTATTTAGTTAATCATGTACTGAAATAAATTGGAACATTTAATAAGATAAGCTAGAAAAATAATATATGTAGAAATTGCAAGCCCGCCATGTGATTCTTAGAATAACCATATTAACAGGTATGCAATGCACACCGATTTTGCCAAATATGTTAAGTAAAATATTGCAATTTTTAGCTCGGTTTTTTTTTTTTTTTTTTTTTTTGCCATCCACAAACTTTAACCCTTATCATAACCAACAAGAAAATTAAAAAAAATCAGTGGCTATAGCTTTGTTATTTTTAAATGGATTGTCTTCAAACTTGAACACAACAATCTTTTAGGACAGACCTTCAAATTACCAGACAGACTTTGACCTTCATTAATAAATGACCTTGACTTCTAAGGTCAAATAACTGAATTTTTTTTTTTTTTTTTTTTTTTTCTTACTGGCTATAACTTTGTATGGATTGACTTCATGTTAAGACACAACATTTTTTAGCTCGACTTTACGAATGGAAAGCTGTCCTCACCGCGCCAGCGTCTAGATTTCTGATTTAAAGCTTTTTGTGCAGTAAAATATTTTTCATTTTAACTTTTCATTTCTTAAGGTATCAACTTCAAACTTCAAATATATGTTCCTTATCATCAGCCACATCTTATGTGGCATGGTTCATAACTCTAGCACCAATATTCAGTTTTATCTCCCCTTGACTTAAAATTTTCCTTAGAAAATATTATTTTTTACTGTTACTTCTTTATTTCATAAAGGATCAACTTCATACTTCAAATATATGTTCCTTATCATCAACCACATCTTATGTGACAAGGTTCATGACTCTAGCACCAATATTTTCAGATTTATCTCCTCATCTTGAACTTTGAAGTTTCCTTAAAAAATATTTTTACGCTCCCCGAAAAATTTCGGGGGAGCATATAGTCGGCGCCTTGTCCGTCTGTCCGTCCGTCCTTCTGTCCGTCCGTTGTCTTGTCCGGAGCGTAACTTGAAAACCCTTGGAGATAATTTGTTTAAACTTCATACAGTGGTAGAGGGCATTGAGGGGGAGTGCAGTGTCAAAGAACCATAACTCTATTTTGCCCGGTTTTTGAATTATCTCCCCTGATAGAAAAATCTTGTCCGGGACATAACTCTAAAACTATAAGAGATATCAACATGAAACTTTGTAGGTGAATAGATCTCAATGGGTAGATGTGCAGTGCATAAGAACAATTACTCCTTTTGTCCTAATTTTGGAGTTATTGCCCTTTGTTTATTTTTACTTTTTGAAGTTGTCCTGGACATAACTCAGAAATCATAAGAGATATCAACAAGAAACTTTGTAGGTTGATATATCACATTGATTACAAGTGCAGTGCTAAGAACAGTAACTCTTCCTTGCCTAATTTTGGAATTATTGCACTTTGAACTTTTTCCACCGACATAACACTGAAACTACAAGAGGGAGCATCACCCGGGTCAAACCGGGCTCTTGTTTTTTAATGTTACTTCTTTATTTCTTAAGGGAGCAACTTCATACTTCAAATATATGTTCCTTATCATTAACCACATCTTATGTGATAAGGTTCATAACTCTAGCTCCAATATTGCAAGAATTATCTCCCCCATGAACTTGAAAAGTTTTTTTTTTTTTCAATAACTTTTTAAGTTTTAAAGGTATCTACCTCAAACTACAAATACATATTCCTTATCATCAACCACATCTTATGTGACAAGGTTCATAACTCTTTTCAGCAATATTTCCAGATTTATCTCCCTTTGAACTTAGAATTTTCTTTAAGAAATATTATAACTTTTTTACTTTTTATATGCCCGAAAGAATTTCGGACATATGTTATTTTCCCTGGTGTCTGTCTGTCCATGCTATTTAAGAGTAGGAGGCCATGTAACTGAAAATAGAACAATAAAGTTCATTCCGTAACAATAGAGTTAGGAGCTATGGCCCTCTATTAAACAAAAGAAATGGCCCCTTAGTCCATTTAAGTGGTCCGTCCATTAGCAATTTGATTTCCGGACCATAGCCTAAGTTCCATTTTGCCCACAATATTCAAACTTCATAGGATGATTGTCCATATTGAGTAGAAGACCCCTATTGATTTTGGGTTAAAGGTCATGGTTACTATAACCTTAAAACTGAAAACAGTTTCCGCTCAATAACTTAAGTATTAATCAACCCACAGCTATAAAATTCTATAGGGTGAACAGCAATGTCCAATATATGACCCCTTTTGATTTTAGAGCCATAAGGTCAAAGGTCAGGGTCACATTTATCTTTACACTGAAAATTGTGGTTTTTGGAGCATAAAGTTCCATTTGGCTTAAAGTGTTCAAGTTTCATAGGATGATTGCCTATATTGAATAAAAGAACCATATCTATATTGGGGTCACAAGGTCAATATCAAATGACCTTAATATTGTTAAGAGTTTTACACTGTCAAATTTCATAGGATGTCACTTATATTGAGTACATTAATTATATGACCTAAAAAATTTGCTTATATTATGTTATACCCCTGGCATCTTTCTGTCCATCTGTGGTAGCATTTTTACTTACAAGATAACAACTTGATGGTGGTGCTTTGGAAACAGCAACTATATATATATATGAAGGTTCTTCAGCTATAAAGTAGGATTGCTTTTTGAAGGAGATAATAGCCTAGCGGTGCTATTGTTTATAACTTCTTGTAATATGGATAAGAGTTATAAAACCCAAGCTTTTGTATTCCTAGAGTTATCTACATTTAATTTTTGAACTTTGAATTCATTTGTAAATTTATTTTTTTTATCCCCCCCCCCCCCCCCCCCCAAGGGAGGCATATTAAAATCGCATCGTCTGTGTGTCCCCACTACATTCGTGTCCAGACTGTAACTTTGTCAGTTGAGGGATTTTGAAATAACATGCTACAAATGTCTACCACATCAAGACGATGTGTCGCATCCAAGAATTCTCGTCCCTACCTCAAAGGTCAAGGTCACACTAACATTTTGAAGTTTCACTTTATCACAATAAGAGTTTATAGGTAATTGCATTTGTGTCTGGACTGTAACTTTGTCACACATGGAAGGATTTTAGAATAACATTTGGTACATGATATCACCTTAAGGTGTTCAAATTATAGCCCCGGGTTCAAAATTGGCCCTGTCCTGGGGGTCATAGGTTGTCCTTATATGTATATAGTAAAAACTTTAAAAAAAATTCTTCTCTGAAGGTACAAGGCTTAGAGCTAAGATATTTTGTATGTAATATCACCTATAGGTCCTCTACTAAAGTTGTTCAAATTATAGCCCTTGCCACAATTGCTCACAATAATAAGTAAATGTGTCATATGCAACAACCTACCTCCAAGGTCAAGGTCACACTTGGAGGTCAAAGATTAACATAGTCTGTTACAGGGTATATTTCGTGTCCGGTCAATAACTTTGTCATTGATCAAAGGAATTTGAAAATACTTGGCACAAATGTTTGTTATAATAAGACAATGTGTCATGCGCAACAACCAGACCCCTACCTCCAGGGTCAAGGTCACACTTGCTCATTCAAGGTAAACATTGTCTATTTGAGGATATAAGTCGTGTCCGGTCAATAACTTTCTTATCTTTGAAGGGATTTTGTAAATACTTGTCACAATTGTTCACAATAATGAGATGATGTGTCATGCGCAACAATTGGTCACCTACCTCCAAGGTCAATGTCAGACTTGGAGGTCAAAGATTAACATAGTCTGTTATAGGGTATATTTTGTGTCTGGTCCATAACTTTTTCATATATCAAAGGATTTTGAAAATACTTGGCACAAATAGTCACTATACTAAGACGATGTGTCATGTGCAACACCTGCATCCCTACCTCCAAGGTCAAGGTCACATTTCTGGGTCAAAAATTAACATAGTCTGTTAAAGGGTATATATTGCGTTTGATCTAGAACTTCTTCATAATTTAAGGGATTTTGAAATAACTTGGCACAATTAGTCACAATAATAAGACGATATGTCAAGTACAACACCTGCACCCCTACCTCCAAGGTCAAGGTCAAACTTAGAGGTCAAAAGTTAACAAAGTCTGTTATATGGTATATTTTGTTGCCTGTCCACTAAGCTTCTTCATAGATCAAGGGATTTTGAAAATACTTGGCACAAATAGTCACAATGATAAGATGATATGTCATGTGTAACACCAGTGTCCCTACATCCAAGGTCAAGGTCACATGTAGAGGTCAAACATTAACATAGTCTGTTAGAGGGTATATTTTGTGTCCCATCTATAACTTCTTCATTGTTCAAGGGATTTTGAAAATACTTGGTACAAATAGTTACAATAATAAGACGATATGTCATGCACAACACCTGCACTCCTACCTCCAAGGTCACACTAAGAGGTCAAAGTTTAACATTCATTTTATTTCTTTAATAAATTTATTGTTGTATTTGCAGATCTAGCATTGATCATAATTTTGGACTGAAAGTCCTTTGATCCATACCTCAATCTTTTAAAATAGCACAATTTTATGCTTCATATAAAATTTCCTTGAGGCGGGGGACGTTGGTAACTCTGTTACAAATTCTTGTTAGTCTAGCTTCGCTTTCTCCTGTGACAGCTGTTGTTAGGATAAGACCTCCATGTATATCAAAGTGAAATTGATATTTGCTCATTTATGACCTTGACTTTTAAGGTTAATTTACTGAATTTCACTGATTTTTTCTGTAATTGACGCTTACTTGGTATTAATTAATCATACTTTAACAAAACAACATTTTGTAAAAGACCTTTTAAAAGGTTAAATTGACCTTGATCTTGAATTTATATGACCTTGGCCATGAAAGTGAAATTATTGAATTTTAGTTAAATTGTCATAATTTTGTTATACCCCCACAAACTAAGTTTAGCGAGAGGGGGGGGGGGGGGGGTATATAGGAGTCAGCTTGTCTGTTTGTCTGTCAGTCTCCGTCATGGTTTCAAAATTGTCACCTTTCAAATTGCCAAATATGTACATGACCTGTTTATATCTTCAAAAACTTGATCAAATTAAGCCTAAAACCGAGTGTGGCATAAACATTGCCATAAGGAATGAGCTTATTAAAGATTTTCAAAATAACTTGAACTAAGTGTGCAACCACTTTACGACCTGCCCCTTGTACTGAGGGTCACTTAGTATCATAATGAAAGTGAATACAATTGATAAAAAATGTTCTGGACAAATGTAATAAATGTGTCTCTTCTCTAATTTAAAGATTATTTTTAATCCCCTTCCGCTCCATAACTTTTAAACCGCTGAAAAGTTTTTTAAATAACTTGGCACGAGTGATCACCATTATGAGGCGATGTGCAGAGCGCAATAATTGAAGGTTGTAAAATTACTTGGCACAAATGATCACCACCATGACACAATCTGCAGAGCTCAACATTCAGGTTGCTACCCCCAAGGTCAAGATTATATGTTCTCCATAACTTTTTAACTTTATGGAAGATTTTAAATCACCATCATGAGACTATGTGCTTATGATATGCATGGTCATGGTTGGTAAAAGGTCACATAGTATGTTTACTGCGGAAGGGGATTTAGCTGTCCTTTAGACTGCCTTCTGATTACTTAAAACAAATTTGTATTCAGGCATATATTGCCTCACATATTAGTATGCGATGCTCTTGTTGAATATCATCATAATTATACCCCCGCACAACAAAGTTGTAAGGGGGGTATACTGGAATAAGCTTGTCTGTCCGGCCGTCGACCGTCTGTCGGTTTTTAGCTCGACTATACGAAGTATATGGAGAGCTGTCCTACTCGCCCCGGCGTCGGCGTCGGCGTCCGCGTCCAGATTTTAGATTAAAGTTTTGGTGCAGTAAAATATTTTTCACTATAACTTTGCCATTTCTTAAGGTATCAACTTCAAACTTCAAATATATGTTCCTTATCATCAACCACATCTTATGTGACAAGGTTCATAACTCTAGCACAAATATTTTCAGATTTATCTCCCCTTGAACTTAGAATTTTCCTTAAAAAATACTAATTTTTACTGATACTTCTTTATTT
>NW_026867042.1:0-21919 GCF_026571515.1 Ruditapes philippinarum
AACATTACAATAGGATGGTTAAAGATTTGTGATTGCTCTAAAACTGTTATTTTACCTTTTTGTACTTACGGATTATATTCTTGTAGGTATAGTTCATCAGTTTAATTCACATGAATTTGATTTAGTCCGTTGTTAAGAGCTCAATATATATTATTATAGAGAAAGCTCTTAGTTTACTTGTTTTACAAATAATAATGCTATTTGTCATACATGTAAGATAAGATAAGATAAGATAAGATAGTTTATTAAAGTCTCATCATCATGTATAATATTAAAACAATACAAATATAAAACCTACGACATTGTACATATATGCCTCTCATAGATGAGTTATAAGAGACTATGCATAACTTTACATACATATCTACAAAATTACTTAAAAATAAAACCAAGTAATTTACCTGTATGAAAATAGTTATGACTATATGACTTTTTTAAAGGAACTCCACTGAGGTCAAAAAAGCATTAAAACATATAAATTAAAATTTTACATAACTCAAGTGAAGCACTTAAAATGGGAAATTCTGCATTCTAAAGGATTATAAGGAAATATGCTCAGAACTAAAATGAAAATCGATTTCTGAGCGTTTCTTATCCCGACTTGTGTGCAAAGCGTTGCAACGCTTTTCATTTTTGGGTAACATTTTGCATAATAAAATGATGATTCTGGAAAAACGTGGATAGTAAAGGTTCTGAAAATTTGTAGAAAAATTATTGGTCTCCAGTCTCCACATACATCAAATGGTACACACACATATTGGAAAATTTCTCCAGACCCTTCAATTCAAAATCCTCAATTGAGTCCCTTTAATTGTCGTTTCTTTCTTTTAGCTTTTAGTTGATACTTTGTAGTTGTGCTTAAATGAACAAAGTGTAAGAAAAAGAAAAGGATTGTCACGCTTTCTTCTTACCTTTTTTCCATGATAACATTGTTTTAACATTAAAGAAAACTTTTCTGCTTATACATTTCATAATAAATCACATAACCGTATACAAAATTAATGTACACGAAATAAAATTATTTAAATAATGTATTTATTTTGTCCTTGTTTTAAATGTGTCCTTCAGATTTATAAAGTTTGAATGGTCGTTTCGTTATAAGCGCCCATTCGCACAACTGTGCGCAGAATAACTATCTGTAAAATTTTTAAAATGCCGACAAAAACTGACCTAATTTATGTCCCCAATGACATCACAAAACGTTGGACGACAAATTGTCGACAGATATAACTGTATAATAATAATAATAATAATAATAATAATAATAATAAAAAAAAAATAATAATAATAATTACTATTATAACATTAATAATTTTTAAAGAAGATAACAACATTTTACTAAGACAAACTTACCGTCGGAGACCGACGGTTTATTGACATGCAACATAACATTATTTCTAATAGGGAGACCATTCCATATCCAAATTCATACGGCAGTATAAACACGGTTGTCTTTCTTGCACCCATATAAGAAAGTCAAATTATTTTGTTGTGGTTCATATGGAACATTCGAAGTAACCATTTCAAAATACAATCGAAATCGCTGATAAACGGTTAATAACCGTAGTCCTATATGAGTGAAACTATCTTTACATAAAATGAACAAATGATTATTATTGCATATGTAGAAATTTGTGCATATTCTAACGCCTTTTTTCAGAAATATATGATACATGGACAAATTCAAGTACGGATTTCTTATATTTTCTTACATACAAATAAAGTAGCAATGCCATTGGTGTGTACGCGATCGTGCTTTTCAACAAAGTCCTTAAGCTTACCATCCTTTTTCAAGGCATTTATTTTCTGCTCAACATCTTTTATTTCTTTTTCGTTTGCCATTGCCCAATAAGAATCACTGTCCCGCCAGGTTTTGTTCAGTGGACCTTCTGCGTTATCATAGTCTACCAAAACGGAGCCTAGCAATTTCATTTTCTGAATACAAGTAACACCTGTCCGTTTGAAGATGTCAAGAAATTGATGAATTGAAGCAAACTTCTTGACATATTTGCGCGAAATTTCCATGTTGAGATGATTGTACCAACTGTTCATGATATCATCCGGGGTAGATGCCATAATGAACATGGTTCCATTCTGACACAATACCCTGCCAGCTTCAGCAATAGCGTGCCCGAGTTGTTCGAAGCGCTGGCTTTCATTTATATCGTCGTTTGTATCAAGATGATGTAAGACCTGATGAAGATACGTTACAAAATATGGAAGGGGAATATCAGCCACTTTTTTGTGTTGTTTGATATTTTAACATCCTAATTCTTATTTTATTACAATAGTTTGTTGGCAAACATGCTTATTACTAAGATACTGTTCTCATATGAATAAAGCATATTATGAGAACATTTTTATTTGAACAGTACCTTTGACTTTTATGTGAATTTGTTTATCATGATCTATGTCTCATTTTATGAATTGTGAATGTGAAATTTATTTCTCATAATGAAATTGACAATAGGAAGTAGTATTCTATTAGACTTGAATGATAAAAAAACAGTCCCAAATTAAAAATGCATATATCATATACCCGAGTTTGTTACCATTCTGGAGTGCAAACCATTTTGAAGGTAGATTTATATTCTCGAGATTGACAGACATTAACAGTATACAAGTGTATATACACAAGATTGATATATATGTACTAAAACGTTTATCAGATATTATTTTCGGGTATATATGCATGCACATTCTCAGTTTATAAAATTTTTACTTTTACATTGTATCAATCTTTGTACATGTATTGGTTAAAATAACTATTTCCACTGAACATCCCTTAATTTCGAGTAAGCGAATGTAAGAACAAAATGTTGCACTGATGAATAATTTTGTCAGATTGGTGTTTATGAATATGCATACTTTCATTAAAAAAGTCTACTCTCTAACCTTTATTGTCGGGTTGACATGTACAAACACACTTTATTTTTTAATGTTCGGCATATAAAAGTAAGCACATAGGTTTGTATTTTTTATTCATATCTATTCTGGGTGAGCAATGGTGTTTTTTTTAACAATCTGCACTCTTTCTCTGCATCTTATATACGGAATGTTTCAGTAACTGCAAAAGCTGTTTGACAGTAACATTGAGTAATGTATAGAAAAATCAGTATACGAGTACATGTATGAATATGGACGTCATCAGTCTGCACTGATGACACATCTTTGTAGAAAGGTGTATAATACTGGCCGCCGAATTTAACAGTATGCGCCAGAATATCTGCACACTTGCTGGTCAGGTGTTTGTACATTCATCAGCGGCAACTTAAATGACTACCTTTTTGGGTCGCTGCGCTTGCGCAAAGCGGCCCAAAGTTATAAGCTACATCTGAGGCTTATTGCAAACCTAATTTCGGCTGAAATATATACATGCACGTAGTAAATAGTTCCGTATTGTCGGTAACAAGTTAGAAAATCCGTACCTTCATTCATTACAGGAGGGTTATCATACATTTTGAAATGTATCATGATATCGAAAATTACAGTAAATTTGTGCTGTGTACAGAAAAAATATCAATGCGCGATTGAATCACGTGACAGGTCATTGAGGTCAGCCATGTTGATTCGACTTTCGTCATTCGTTAATCGATACAGACAACTAGGATATTTTGAAGAAATTGTAAGTTCTTTAGTAATTTTTCAGTTTCCTTGATTAAATAGAAAAGAATTTATGAAACTGAGCCAACCGTGTGATCAATTTTTGAAGATTTGTTTATAAAATTTGTCGGTAACAGGGTAACGATTCGTCACCGTGACGATTCGTCCCAATTTAGTGACGATTCGCCATACCTAAAATTAACATTTTTAAAAATTTTCATGTTCGATTCACAGTGCCTAAAATTAACATTTTTAAAATTCATTTGGACTGAAAAATATTTATGTTTTAGGTTTTTTTGCATTTGTTTGGTATATCCTTTATATTTAATAGATAACAGGTAAAGGTTTTTAACAGAACTAACTGTATAGTTATAAATTATTAAATTAATCTGGATTCTTATTTGTATATTATAAATTATAATATTTAATAATAATAAATAAACTAGATAATAGATTGATGTTATCGATACAATTGTAAGTATGATAATATTGTTTTTATTTACTCATTCATAGATATTCGTTTCTACAAGCAGATTGTCATACATTGTATTTTCTAATCTGATAAAATAAAAGAAATTTAGACAATGCAAACAGAAAAAGTGAAAGGTGTAATATAATCTGGATTTAAGGGGTGCAGGGGAGTACTATGGAGTTGTAGGGGCAGGTAATCTGTGTTGAAGTGGTTATGGTTGTTGATTCTAAACTGCTGTTGGTTCAAAAAATAAATTCAGTTCGAATGGTTTGACCTATTTTACAAACTTTAATTTTTCATACTGTCACCCATCCAATATTATCTCAGCGTCTCTCTGACAAATTAAATTAGTTAGACTAATAATTTTATGAATACTATTCACCATGGTATTTGTAGCATGACATTATATATAGGCTAATGGCAGATTGGTGTACCAAAAATTATTGTTTGTTTACAAGGAAAAATAGAATCCCTTAAGAACACCCAAAATGACACAATTGAAAATGTTGCAGGCTCGGTTTGTTTGAGGATAAACAGTAGTAAACAGTACTGGAAAATGCAAGTTACTGTCCTCGCCCCCTAGCACATACTGGCTTAAAGGCCCATAATATGCCCCAGAAATGATTTTAATTTATTTTTCAAAAGCCTGTTATTTTTGGTGGCCTGTTATAACTTCTAAAAATATACTCAATGGGCAAATATCTGAACCAACTTTTGACTCAGCTGTTGCTTTTTTGCAATCAGTATAGTTAAAGTGATTTACTATTTTGTATGGAAGTCAAAAAACTACTTTGTTTACATGCAAACAGTAAGGCCTTACATGTTGTAATTCTGTCCTAGAGGAGGTGTCTGATTATTCTTTAAGTTTAAGGCTTCGGTTCTCACACCGACACTAACTGAGTTCAAATACTTTGCCAAATTCAGTTTTTATAGTCTAATTATTGAAATAATCTAAACCAAAGTTTTTGAAAAACAAAGAAGAAATACACAGAATCTTGATGAACAGTATCCTGTTTGTTCAGTTCCCCCATTCTTTTTTCATTAAGGGAACATACATTGTATTCTTTGGGAATCATACGCCACTTTTCATGTAATGGCACTAACATGTCACATTCGAGGTTCCATGATTACTGCCATAAAAATACACCTGCTAATGTTTCTAATTTCAAAATTTTACCATTACATGTTAAAATTAAATGTTGAATACTGCTTAACCTGGTGCTATTGGGTGTGAACAGCAGCATGCACTTTCAGTACTATCCATGAACTGGCTCAATCAAACTGAGTCTGCAGCATTTTCAATATTGCTATTTGGACTTTCTTTTTAGAATAACTGTTTCTCTTTATGTACATAATTACCTAGTATAAAGCTTTAAAAATTAAATGAGCGAATAAAGAGGCCACTAAGGACAAACACATATGCAAACAGCTGGATTTTATTTATTTTACTCAAGCATTGTCACTCAGTCATATTTGCCTGTATTTAAAGAAAGATTCTACAACTAGAGTTTTTAGAAGGTAATTCCTGATCCAGAAGTGTTCTCCCACCAACAAGTGCGTGGTTCCCCATTCTGCTCTATGCTAGTGCATACAGAAACGGACGATAGTACTTAGACTGTGTATCATATAAAACTTTATTTACATGATGATAAGGGGATTTTCTAATAATATGAAAAATTGTTGATATAAGAAAAATATATAATTAAATTGATAACATGGGATTTGACTGATTAATTTCACAAATAATCATGTATTTTATAAATATGAATGATCTTGTCTGAATGGTTATGGTCAACATTTTACTTGCTTTTGATTTGTTCCAATAGTTTGATGCATTGACCTGTTTTGAATTGGTATATATACATGTACATGATGTAGCTGATTTGACTATTAAGCCAAATGATTTAGATAACTATAAGTTGGGAATGCTTTATTGTTGATATGAAAATCATATTAATGTTAAATAAGAAATGCATTTATTTCAGGTGTGTGATATACATGTAACAAACTGTTGTGCGAGGTTTTTAATGTGACATGGTCAAGACATACTATGATAGTATTGTTCAGTGTAAGTTCTCTTTAAATGTTTATAATAAAATCCCACATTTATTTTATTGAGCTTTGGAAAATTTTGAAACACATATTTGACTTAGTAGTCAAAATTAAAAACAACATTACCCTCATGGAAGTATTTCCTGTACAAAAGCAGTATACCAGCTTTTTTTGCAATAAATGCTGTTGTTTTTTCCTTGTGTCCAGAATGATATGCACATACTGTTAAGAAACATTTAGAAATACATTGAAAATTGTATATTTGTGCTATTCTTATTCTATTCCTCCCGATACATGTATGAATCAAAAGCTCGGCAACACTGTTCATTTTTTGGACGTTTTACACTGTTCAAGTAATCATTCTGGGAAAACAGAGCGAGTGCATGATCTGAAATTTTTGAATATAGGTTTTTTTTGGTGAGATCTACATCAAATAGAATATCATATAATCAATCTTGAAAAATTATTTCCAATCCGGTCATGTCAAATGCCTCAGTGGAGTCCCTTTAAGTAATTCATATATGACATTGACCTTTAGATGACTGACCATCAAGGTCAAATACTGAATTTAACTTACTGTCATATCGTTACATTTATTTGTTTTGTGTTCGCATATATATTTATTAGAAGAATTCCTTGAAAAATATTTACCTCATTTTGACTGTAAAAGTACATAAATTATAACAACCTTAGAATTCAGCCATCAGAGGCCAATAATGCTTAAGGTAGTAATAAGAGTATAACTTAAGTCTGAAGTTTACAATATTTATGATTTTTCTTTGGTTACAGAGAGAAACAGTTTTCCTTTTTGTATTTTATTATATTGAAAAATGTATAATTTGCTATCAAGTTGTGTGTAACTAAATGTGTAGTACATTTTACATTATTTTCTGTTCTTAGTAATTAATCTATAGAATAAGAGTATAGGTAAAAGAATCTCTGGTAAAAAATATTGAAAATCTTAAAAGCACATATAATGTGTCAGAGGTAAATAATTTTGTAATTCTTTAGAAAGGTCAAACATGTGTTCAATAATGTTTTAATGGTGTATTTAGAGCATTGTAAATGTTTAACAACTGAAAAGAGTAACACTGAACAAACAGTCATGTGTTGTAAAGGTAGCAAAATGTGAGCAGTATTATTTTGACTTCCATACAAAATACTAAATTAATGTAATAATACCAATTGCCAGATAATTTCTCTACATGTACATGGTCAATGAGTACATGTAACTATTTGAGAAGTGCAACAAGATATGTAAAAGGAAAGTTTCAAAAATAACTTTTTTATCTTTTCTAAGGCTTAATGGACCTTTAAAGTTATTATTTAATATATTTAACACAGATATCATATGTGCAGAAAATATTGTGGTTAAATGATATAAATTGCTTGTTTAATACTGATTACTTGTGCATGATCTTTAATATAAGACATTAAATTTTGTTTTGCTTTTTTTTAGATGACTTCTGTCATGTTACTGTTTGATAACAGTGAAGGTACAGTAGGTTCAGCCAAGTTATATACATGTATACAGGACAAGACAGCTCAAACCGGCAGTTTGTTATAGCAAAAAGTGATGAAGTTTCAGCCTAGAAGTCTTCATGATGATGATGATGATGATCCTAGTTATAGATTCTTTGCAATTATCTGTAAGGAAGGGGTTTCTGCTGCAGAGAATGAAAAAATTCATACAGGTTTGTCATTTTTTCAATAATAAATTTAGGTCTGTTGTTGATTGCATGTCAATAAAGGTCTTTCCTAATAACATAAGGTTCTAAGGTATGTCATCTTGTGGTTATAACTGATCCCTTAGCAATTAATTAGAGTCATCAAACTTTTTAAACATGTTAACTGTAATCACTTGTTGCATGGTGCATATGCCTGAAGTCCAGGATTTTGTGACAAATATCATCATGTTTTTACTATTAGATTATGTGGAAAAATGATTAATGAATGAATTACAGTTTTAGGGTTTTTCCAAATTTTCAACTTGCACCAGTGTTGTTGTACATAGGGTTTTACTTTCTAATGTTTGACTGATATCATTGCAGACCTTTACTAATTCAAAATCATGACAAAGTATTTAAAATTAGAAGTCTCCTTTCCAGAATTACATTAATTCATTGTAGGACTAGTAATCATACAAAAAATATATATTATTGTAAACATGTTACACTAGAAAATTAAAATGTATGCTTATAGTGAAATGATCCATTCTAAAGTTAAATTTTCAATTACTTTTCTGAAAAACAATAACCGATTATGCCCTGCTTCTAGTTTTTTGTATTTGAACAAATTATGCTGTTTCATTGTTTTACTAAACCTTGCTCCTACTTTGCAGTAAGAAGTTGCCGCCCACTCTGTTCAAATGAAGCTGTCTGAAGTACCCAGTAGACAATGTATTATTTCTGGAACAACTTAATTAAAGTGAAGCTTACTATGTGAAGGAGTTATTTCTGTATTCAAAAGGAAACTTCAGCATACAGAATACCAATTGAGGTATAGTAGTCCACTTTAAATTTTTACTTTTATCCATCTAAAGAAAGCATGAGATACAAAAATAGGCGATAATAATTATTTTCCTGACACCAGAATACACTATGGTTCTGCATGCAGTTAGAAGTGGTGTTCTATTCTTGTAAAGCAGCATTAATTGAAACCAATATTTGTCCTGTCATTTAATTGAAAGTAATTGACAATATTCTTGTTTGTTTTTCAGCAGCATTTGTAAAGTTAATTTAGTTTGAATATCACACCATCCATTGCTTTTGATTTTCTTGTGACCAGAAACTAGCATTTTAAATAGTGGTGTAAGCTAGCTAACTATGATAATTCATGCAAAGATATGATAAAAAAATTATAGAAGAAATATGTCTTCGATTTACTGGTAAATTGTTAAGTATGGCATGTATGGAGCACATTGTCTTTATGATTTGGAATAAATTCAGTGCCAGATAAACAATTACTTGCAACATGACAAATATATTTTATTTTCAGATATTTGTAGCTTCAGTTATGGGAGAACAGAAGATTAATTGAACTGGAATCCCTTCAGACATTGACATAGCTAAATTCCACAGTTTCAACTATAAATGGACTTGAATTATTATACATTGGTTTTATTTTATACATGTATTTGTTGATATTTTTGTTTTCCAATATTTCACAATATTGTTAATTTTGGATAATATAATGCCACAGAAAACTTGTTGGTCTTGGAGTATGGCTGTTTAACAAAAACACTGCAGATTGTTCATCAGAACAATGAAATTACAGTTTTGCTTGTTAATGAACTAATTTACATAAATATATAATTTTATTTTTGTAAGAATGAAGAAATTTGGAACATATCATATAATAGATATTTGTTTCTTTTGCATGCAAGATCCAAATATATTTCATAGAGTGAACAGCAGATTAAATATTTTCATGAATGGCATTGAAAAACATATATTATGTATTAGTATAACTTTGCCACAATGTTGGTAAATGGAGGCTGCTATTTTACTGTGACTAAAAGTAGTTCAGATATGACGCCTTATTATGTCCGAGATTTATAGCCCAACATACAAGCCAAAGAGAGCAGATTTTTTTCTGTGTAGAATCATTAATTTTCCATGTTCATATTTGAAAGTGATTCTGTCATATTTCCTGAATTTGTTTAATTTCCTTCCTGATTTGCAAATATTTATTATCTACTCTTTATTTATCACATTTTTCTGAGAAATAAATGTATTTCCCACAAATTTTTGTTTGTTTATAGGCTTTTCATCCTCATTCAAATAAAGTCTGGCTACTTTTGAAATTATACTTTATTGTGAAATAATCTAAAAGTAATGTAATTTTTTTTTCTGAAAAACATGTTATAAGTTATGGTGTTCAATTGATTTCTGCAGGACAACTTATGAAGGATATGAATTGTGTTGATACTTGCCATGTTAGTATCAAAAGACATATTTAGTTAAATTTTGGCCACAATAAATTATTTTTGTTGCAGTTATGCCCCTTTTTAGCTCGACTTTTTCTTTTTAAAAAATAGAGGTATCGTAACAGTCATGTTGGCATTGCCGAGGTTATCCACAAACTTGTATTTTGATCATTACTTTTTAGCTCATCTGAGCACAACGTGCTCATGGTGAAACTATTGTGACCCCCACCATCAGTTGTCGTGGGTCGTCAAAAATTTCTTTAAACAACTCTCCTCGGAAACAAAAGACTGCACAGTAACCAAACTTTGCAGGAATGATCCTACAGAAGTGCCCTTTGGTACTTTTGTCCAGTGCATCACTTGAAAACTAGTAGTTTGAATTCAATACAACTTCATACAATGGTCAAGCGAATGAGACAAAAATGCAGTGTACAATAATCATTACTCCATCTGCAGTATTTATAGAGTTCTTCAATAAAACTTAATCAATGGTCAACCACGTTGAAAAGAAATGCAACATACAAGAACCACAACTTACTATCTTTAAATGCCCACGAACATAACTCTATTTCAATTCTTTTACAAGGTATTCTGTTACATCCAAATGTCCAAAGCAGTTTTTTGGGGGTATTAATCACATTTAGTGTAGTTCTAGTTTCAACTGACCATACTTTACTTATTTTTTGTGAGAATTTCATGAATCTCTCTGAATGAAATTGTGACATTGATAAGTCATGTATTCACAATCACTGAAAGTTTATCCCTGATGGAACACTTATTACTAGTATGCATATAAACAGAAAGATTTTTCAACCATTTTCTTTTCGAGTTGTTTGAACTTGAATATCAGATTGATAATAACTATAATCCCCAAGAATGAGCATGTTTTTCATATGCCTTATAAGTAGATGAAATTATCAATGCTAAGTACTTGTTAATAGAGGACTTGGTTATCTACTTCCAACTTCTGCTTCTGTCAGTAGTGTACTCTTAAAATTTATTCAACTTTCAAAGTATTATTTTGAGGACATAAAGCAGTTTGGTTTTTCGATCTCAACTGAACCACTTGAGAAAAAATACTGGTTTTTGTGTCGCCTCTATGGAGTAGTGGCGACATATAGGGATCACTTCTTCGTCGTCTGTCTGTCCGTCCCTCACAAAACTTGTCTGGACTACTCATAAACCACTGGTGCAATTTCATCCAAACTTTACAGGAATGATCAGTACCAAGTCTAGTTGTGCATACTGTCAGCATTTTCCGGTTCAATGATTTTTGTCAGAGTTATGGCCCTTTAATAATTTTTGTTTTTAAAGTTTGTCCAGACTTCTTCTCTTATACCACTTATGTAATTTCAATGAAACTTTACAGGATTGATCTGTAGCTCAAGTCCATGCGCATGTTGCACGGGTTTTCCGGTTGAATGATTTTTGGCCGAGTTATGGCCCTTTGGTAAAAAGGTAATTTTTTCTGTGTGTTGCCAGATACACAAAAGCTTGTCCGGACTTCTCCTCATAAACTACCGGTGCAATTTCATCCAAACTTTACAGGAATGATCAGTACCAAGTATAGTTGTGCACTGTCCGTCTGTTACAAAACTTGTCCCAACATGAAATTGGCCATCATGAGGTGACACATGTGATCACCGATCGCTCTTGTTAGTACTTTTGATAAACCGTGTTGTAATTGTTGGATGTCAATGATAAATCTTCCTGAATTAAATCATATGGCAAAATATTGCTCTTTTCTCTGTACTCAATCATTTCCACTTGAATATGACATGAACTTTTTCAAAAAAGTTGCAAAAGGACATGATTTGGCCTTTCAAGTGATCACCAGCAAAATAATGTCATATAGATTTGTCAGCGCAAGCGACCCTCCAGTGCTTTCAGTGCTTTGATTATTGAGCCTGCCTAGGATGTGTTAGGATGAGGGTGGGGAGGATTACGAGAAGTAGTGACATATCTCTACATTTTTTTTTAAATTTTATTCCATGCTGCAGAATAGTTCGCATAAAGATATGATTTTAAACTATTCAAAATTGCAATTTGTCAAAATGTAAGAAGTTATTTTTAAAAATGATGCTAATAATTATTTCCTTCAGTTTCTCATAGAATATTAGAATATATCTAATTTCATCATCTTCATTCGCGCTACATTACTAGCTACTTCCCCTTTGCCACTGTATAACAATAACTGGTGTTGATGTGTTAATCAAAGGTGCATTACAAATAACATTGATTTGCGAGCTGTTCTTCAATGACACATTTTACACTACAACACAATGTATCTGCTATTTTTTATGTTTTGTATTTATTTTTTCAAATATTTTACGCATGTTGTAGGGAATCAAAGAGCTAATTTTGATAAGAAAGATAAATAATGTCTGAACACAAAAAATATAATAGTGATAATCATGCATTAATAGTTTTTTTGCATGTTTACAAAATAAAATGCATATAATCATATTATCACTGATACGAATTAAAAAAACGATGATTTTTCACAAATAAAATGTTGTCATAATATACTTAAGTCATATAAGAAAGGTGTCATACTGATAAGCTAACACATTTCCGTCCAAAACAAACTAACGCAATAAAATAAGAAATATCATGTTAGAATATCAAACAACAAAGCACAAAAGACGACCTGGCGGATATTGCCTTCCAAAACAATATCCATAAACGCATTACTGATTCATTGATAGAAAAGTGATATTTTTAATGCTGTAGTCGTTCGTTCATTTTTTTGACATTAATCTGTAAGCATGTAGTAATAAAGTCAAGCTTGATCAATGCCGATATCCGGCACACATGTTGTGTTTTCCCAAGCCAATCCATAGGTATAAAGCTTTATGGTTACTTGTTAGCTGTAACTGTAAAAGTTTGTTTGTACCCACAGATTAAAATATTGTTACTTCCACAGTAAGTCTTTTTATATCATAAGTATTGTTTGTTAATAATGTGCAGTCAGCGTTAACATAACTGAATAAGAAGCAAAACGCCCTACCGCGGTTTACATATTATATGGACTTGTCCATCTTTTAATGTGTTGACTAAAAGGGTATTCTGTTCATAATAATTTTAGCAAAATATTAATAATATGTACTGACTGAATAGCAAAAAGTGCAGACCATGGTTAGACGGCACGGATGTGTCCGTTGGCATTGTCCTACGTAGAATATGTTGCCGCCAGGACGGTAAGGGCTATTATATCTTATTAAACTTACTTTAGACGCTCATGTTTATTTAACATCAAAATCTCATACTTGACTGAATAAAATGGCATCAAATGTAGCGTCATCAAATGGCATATATGGAAGCCTATGTTCAACTGTGTCAACAACAACATCCCTAGATAGAGCATCAGCCAGTTTAACCTTAGCCCTTTCAAGCATGCCAGTGGAAGCGTCCATTAGCGTTACTTTACCGACGCCATAATTGATTAAAGATTTTGTATAGTTACCGGTCCCACATCCGGCATCGAGCAGATGAAGCTCCTGTTTATAATAGAAGTACATTTCTTTGTTATACATAATATGGAGTAACAAGTTTGAAGATCTGGAATGTCCCACAGATAACATAAATTCACCCTTCTTATCAAGGTGCTAGATCTAGTGTTATGGACAAACATATTTCAATGTATGACAAATTCGACACTTTACATAATAGACGATGTCTACCATTGTCAATAAGTTAAAAGCAAATATGTATAATTTAACTATACAAAAATTAATCTAAATACACTGATAGATGATTAATAATTAAAAAAATCATATACCCCGGTATTCGGTATAACTTTTAAAAGATTTTATGAATTACTCGTTCAACTCAACATATAAAACAGATACATGTACATATGAACAACTTTACAGGCTATATTTAAGATAAGATGAGTTTTGAAAAATCTACAGCTTATAATTATAATTCATACCACAATACATGTCTTAAATAAACTAAATGGTAAGAAAATTTTTCGAATCGGTGCAGGACAACATTGCATATATAGTTGCTCTCATTTTTGTGCATTTTAAAACAATCCATTTGGCTAGCAAACGCTAGTTTTATAACTATCCATTGCAACTGTAAAATGTCAGTAACGTAATGCTAACAATTAATATTTGTTTATCAAAATTATCGGAATGACTTATACATTTTCTCTTAACATGTCGTTCAGCTACCAGTGCTTTCAGTGCTTTGATTATAGTATGTTGTGGTAATGTAAAGATGTAATTATCTCGTCATTGAGATATGACAATGTGGTTATGCTATTTAAAATTTTGAATCTATTTTTCCCGTCATTGAAAAAGGACAAAATAATACGTATACCTTCAGCGGTTTGTTATTGTAAACATGCATCATTCCAGCAACAATATCTGCACCTAGCGGCTGACGATTGTCATCATAACCATTACACGTGGTATTGTAATCTTCAAATGTACTCATTGTTAACCTGCAACAAAAAACAAATGTATATATGATGTGCTCATACTTCAAACTGGTTAATTATTTCTATATAATTTAAATGTACATATATGTAACCTATAACATTATAAAATATCAAAATTTTGTGTGCAAACCATACTGGTAACAGACAAATGAAAATCTGAGCTGGTTTGTACATTATACAGTATTATATTTAGATGACTAATCAGCTGGACAAATTTGAAAGACAGACAGTTTATGGAAGAAAAATGCTGAATTTATTTTTATCAATGTATTTCGAACTGTTAAAGAAAGTAATGAATATTTGTCTAACAGGCAATGAATGAACATCATTTAACTTCATTAGTAAAATAGCTTTACTTTCAATTTTGATTTTACAGGTAAAATTTGATTCACCGGCAACAATATAATTCTGTTTACTACTGTTTCATATTTCATGTAATTTTAACTGAGTCTGACTATAATGCAATAAAGCCCCACTGCTGTTTCACAACACTGACAGTGAGTAAACGTTAATAGGCCCTACTATCTACATTGTAATAATTAAAAGCCATCACCACAACAACAACATTGTTTAATACTTTCACTAAGCACAGACAATGTTTAATACATTGATACTATCAAAATGACACCTAAGCACAGACAATGTTTAATACATTGATACTATTCAAATGACCCCTAAACACAGGCAGTGTTTAATACATTGATTTTATCCAAATAACCCTCTAAGCACAGACAATGTTTAATACACTTATACTATCAAAATGACTCTCGAAGCACAACAGACAATGTTTAATACATTGATACTATCCAAATGACCCCTAATCACAGACAGTATTTAATACATTTATACCATCCAAATGACCTTCTAAACACAGACAGTGTTTGATAAATACATTTATACTATCCAAATGACCCTCTAAGCACAGACAATGTTTAATACAAATGACCCTCTAAGCACAGACAATGTTTAATACACTGATAATATCCAAATGACCCTATAAGCACAGGCAGTGTTAAATACATTTATACTATCAAAATGACGCTCTAAGCACAGACAGTGTTTAAAACATTGATACTATCCAAATGGCCCTCTAAGAACAGAATATGTTAAATGCATTGACACTATCAAAATGACCCTCTAAGCACAACAGACAGTGTTAAATACATTGGTACAATCCAAATTACCCTCTAAGCACAGTGTTCAATACATTGGTACAATCCAAATTACCCTCTAAGCACAGTGTTCAATACATTGATAATATTCAAATTACCATCTAAGCACAGACAGTGTTTAATTTATACATTGATACTATCCATATTACCCTCTAAGCATAGTGTTTATTACATTCATACTATCCAAATGACCCTCTAAGCACAGCGTTTAATACCTTGGTAAGTTTTTTAATGACCCTCTAAGCACAAGCTGTGTTTAAATAGATTGATTCTATTAAAATGGCCCTCTAAGCACACATACAGTATATTTATACTCTCCAAAATTGTTGCTTATTTAAACTGTTGTAATGTAAACGTATAATCAGTTTCTTGTTCTGATTTAAACACCGTGATACGATTTATTTAAATAAGATTTCATTTGAGTTGTTTAAATAGGCCTAACCTATAGCTATCGTTCGTTATTCTATTCCATATCACATCTTTGTCGATTACAATGTAGTTTTCACATTGTTTCGTTGATTATAGCAGTAGTTATACAGTAATAGCGTATTTTATTTGCAGACACTCACCCAAAGGAAAGTGACTATCAGTAATTACCCGTTTTTAGGTCGACTATTCCAAAATATGGAGAGCTATTGTAATAGTATTATAATGTTATGCGTAAAAATGTTAAAGAGGCCTCAAGCTTTTAATTTTATTTGAGAAAAAAACAACAACAACAAAACAAAAAATTAAAATAATTCAATGTTGTTTCACACTGAGTATTTCTTTAATTTTATCTTTGAAACGTGCATTATATCACTGTTAAGCATTCTTCGATTTTTTTTTTTAACAACGCGCCAGTGTCGTTCGTTTCTGGGCTTTATAAATTTAAATATAGAGAGCGAACCGGTAGATTAGAGGTATCGAGGGGTTCCCTGATCGTTTATGTATTTTATCGACGGCAAATTTAATTGTCCACCTTAATTCTTTGGGTTTGACTATTATATGGAACTATTTATCTATTTAAAGAATAACATAATTAACATTTGGAAAAGCTGAAGGATGCTTTAAAACTTATTTAAAGATATGTAATTTGGGAAAGGGAGACCGCTCGAGTGCAACGGAATGTTTAAAATTCATTAATATAATGGAGTTTTTAATATCTCATACTCCCGGTAGCACCTACTTAAGCGGTATTTAGGCCTAAAATAAAATTTAATTCATTTCCCCTTCCCTAGCTACCCAACAAATTGGATTTTTTTTTATTTCAGCGTACAATAGGTACAATCTAATGTGATATTTTAGACAGCTAACAAGTATGTCAGTGGTGAATATGGTAATGCATGTACATATACTATTGCACTTAATAAATTAATTTTATAGTTCAATATACATATATGCAGCTTATTTATTATTTTGCACATAAAAAAAATAATTTTCCTACCCTGATTTTAATGGGTCGGGAAGGGGAAACAAACATATTTCTATTTTTGGCCTTAGTCCTTAACAATTGAGAAACTACGAAAGCATGTATATCTTTAAATATAACAATAAGTAAACCCTATAAAAAAGAGCCAATAAATTGGTATGCTCTGGAGTGCGGGTTACTAGTACCTGCAATCCAATTAACGCACTGTGCGTGTATATGTGTACGATTTAACCCTGACACATTTTCGACAGAAAGGTCACCGACCTATGAAACGCCCGCTTATCAAGTACGAGCAATCGATTGATTAATCAGTACATGCAATAGCTTTAATTTTTCCTTATATTTAAATCAATTATTTGGCATATATACATGTATTAATACATATCTATAGGAAAACATAAAACAATGATAACTTACTGTACTGCAATTGTTACTTATTGTCCTTGTAAAGAGATAAACAGGTGTCTTAATGCGGTTTAAAAATAAATGATAATACGGTGGTAAATATCGAAACTCTAGTGATAAAGTGTTTGTCATGTAAAGAAATCAATAAAACGAAATATGCTTAATGGCTGCTATTTCCTTTCATCTAACAATGGAACTGTTCATTATCAATTTTAGGGATAGCAGTATCAAAATGCTAAAATTATGCAGCCATCAATATGATATTACCCATGACAAATAAGATACTTAGGTGCTGGGGTTCGTCGGGGTGGGTGAGGGGTGTAAATATTAAAATGATAAAAAAAGTTCACAACACGTTTTATGCGCTAATTTAGTGTCCTAATAGAGTTGAGTGAATCTCAACACAATGTTCCGTTTTATGAATTAAAGTTACTTTCTTAGTGGAATACCACAAACAATATGTTTAATATGCGCAGGTTATCCTGAATTAAAAACAGCAACACATATTTCTTATGGAAAGCCACAATGTTATCTCTTGGAAATCCAAAATCTAACTTTTAATTCAACACAGCATCTGTAAAAGTCATTATGCAATTCTATTTATGAATGCAAAAAAGCTATTCATTTATACATTAAATTGAATCAACTTTAACATAGCTATACCAAACCATGTAATAAGACATAATATAAGCTATTTTGAAAATTTAAAATACCACTGTAAAAACTTTACATTATAGTCTATAAGTATAAATATCAAAATGCAAATTATGTTAATAAAGTACATGCTAATTATAGAAAGTTTTTTTCAACATGTAATGATAAGGCCTTTACAATTTTTTATAAATATTATTTTATTTTATTTATAAACATTACATTTACATAATAATTGACAAATAACAAATTGTATGGATTGAGCAGTAAGCTTGAAAAGCTTTTTTAGAAACTCTCTCCGTAAGCACTATCTCAAAAACTATGTAAAAATGGTAACAATTATATAAGCATTTTTGTGTTAAATTTACATAATATTTTCACTATAAACTTGCTTCTTTACATGTACAAGAAAGTTAGCAATTTGCACTCTGGTTTTCCTAATCAACCCGACCTTACTAATAAAGTATAGACATAAAAAGTGAAGGAAACCCCTAAACAAAAATACACTTAAGTGATAAAGGCACAAATTAGCACGTCTAAACTAATCAAGAAAAATAATAGAACTTTTAAACATGTTTGAAAAAAATTGAAAATTTGAAGAAAAAAAAGATATGGAAATGTAATTTTATTGTTGAAATTGTTGGGTAATAGAAGGTAAGAAGTAAGAGACCAATTTGAGAGAAAGAAGAAGAAACAACAACAACAGAAAATGGTCACTATAATACTATTGACGAGGAACGAGTTTATATATACTTTTGTGAAGATATTATGCCTCTTAATCTCTGTTTCATATTAGTCTGAATTATAACTTTTCTATTACAATTAAAATCGTTTTGTTCTGTATAAAACATGAGTGTACGTATATGTAGGAATATTGCTTCATTTAAATCGCCAGCTATTGAATTATCGCCATAGAGTAAAACGTTAAGTGTGACAGTTGTTATTTCGCTTAATTTTTTAAGAATGACAGTTCGTCCATCTAGGTACCTTCGGCACGAGAAGAAATAATGAGATGGGTTTTCTATGTCGCCACATTCACATAGGGGACTTTCTATTATGTTTTTTGTTTTCTATGTCGCCACATTCACATAAGGGATTTTCTATTATTTTTTTTTTGAAAACAAATGTTCTTTGAGAGAACTACAATGTGTTCTAAGTATTGTTTGTATAATCTGGTATTTTCTCTCACCTACATAGTAATAAGGAGGCACACTTTGGACATCTTAAGTCTTCTTTTGAAAATTGAAATGTATGGTGAATGGAAGATTGTTCCAATTTTTAATTGATGATGGCAAAAATGAATGAGAATAAAGTTGTGTGTGACAAAATATATTTCTAGTGTTGCCGGCATTTCGTAGATTCTCCTACTGTATCGGGAGCTAATCAAGAGAGGTAATGAGGACAAATATTATTGAACATTTTATAAAGAAGAATTTGTTTGTGACTGTAGCATCTTACTTTAAGGGGTTGGATGCAAATATCTTCATACAGATTAGCGATAGAAACTAGTTTTGTTGAACCGGTTAATATTCTGCAGGCTTCAAGTTGGATTTTTTCAAGTTCAAATTCATCTTGTTGAGTTATGTTGTCCCAAACAACATCTGAGTATT
The DNA here is from genome assembly GCF_026571515.1 of Ruditapes philippinarum. NCBI lineage: Eukaryota > Metazoa > Mollusca > Bivalvia > Venerida > Veneridae > Ruditapes > Ruditapes philippinarum. The sequence goes on from NW_026867042.1 coordinate 19,755, forward strand.
CCAGAAGGGGTCGAATGAAAGAGAGATATATAGTTTCAAGTGACTTACGATCAAGAATGAATTTCAGAGATCTCATAAAATATATTCTTTGCCAGGCTTTTTTTGTAATATTCTGTATATGGGAATGTCAATTTACATCATTAAAAAATGTAACTCCTCCAAGATGTTTGTGAGAGGTCACTTCATTTATTTGCACTCCGTTCATAGTCAATGGGGGATGAATGGGTTTGTTTACTTTACTATTACTACTGATTCCGTTTTACTAACCAATTTAAAAGCCCACCATTTATTCCAGCAGACTGAAGCTCGAAAATGAGACCTTTATGACACACACGATCAAAGGCTTTTGAAATATCGCAAAAGACAGCTCTCACTTCTTTTCCATCATCAAGGGCTTTGTAAATGTATTACATAAAGAAGCAAGTTGATTGGTTGTGAAGTCATATTAACAACAAAGAAATTGAATATATGTCTATGTATAATTTTTTCTAAAGATTTGCTGACCGTGCTAAGAAGTGATATAGGTCTGTAATTAGAAACAATTGAGGGGTCATCTTTCTTGTAGACTGCACATACATAAATATTTATATCATATAAAGATAACCCCCGCCCTTAATATAAAAAGTCTTCTTGTTATAAATTAAAAACTAGATACCAGTCTACAAAAAAGCTAGAATCTGATTGGTTGCTTTTTGAGTATAAATAATCAAACTGGCCAATGGAAGCCGTTTTCATTTCATAACCTTAGACCCTGTTCTCTAAGCTTGCCCTTGTTCCAAAATTAATAGACTTATTCAAAGATTTTGCAGGACAAAAGGTATGCATGCATCATTTGAAGGTGTTTAAAGGTACCAACCTATGCAAAAAGAAAGGAAATAACATACAACTGTACTTAGAAATTAGAAATTAAAAATTAAAGAACATTATATTAGACTCATTCAGATGTTTGAGAATTTCAGAATCTGAGATATTTCATGACAAAGTGAACTTCTTTACAATAGATATTCTGACAAAGTTCTTTATTCTAACTGGCAGTATATTATGCTTATACAGGGAAGAACTAGGAGTATTTAATTTTTAGTACATGTAGTTGAAACATAAATACACATGGAGTTAATATTATTTGTAACTGACATTTAAATGGAGTTTATTAATTTTGGTAGTTAATTTATTGATGAATACATTTACACTGAGACTATTTTAATACTTTTACATAATGTTAATATTCTCCCATACAGGACTATTTACAAACAATCAAATCTAAGGGTATAAATAATATGAATATCACAAATAATGAAATTATTTCTTGTTTTACAAGACTAGTGTAAATGTACATCGAACAGATTAGCTGATAAAGTTAATACATATATTTCAACACTTTGACTTTCATCTATAACTATTGTAACTAATCTTAATTACTTGTCATTAAAGACCAGTGTTTTTTGAAAGGTGATCCCTTCAACAGTTAGTTTTGCACTACAACTGATTATAATAAAATCAGAAAATAATTTTTAAAAAATGCTGGCATTAAATTATATGTTTTATATGGTGTCTATATAGAGGTAGTCTAGTCATAACCTTATTTTAGAGGATAAATTATTCAAATTTTTTTTCTGCACTTCAGTTTCTAAGTAACCTAATAATTTGGAGATTCATTTGAAGACACATTACAATAGCAAGGTAGGGCTTAATCTAACTTGTTGCCAAACTCATTTGCTTTTTGTTATATACTCATCATTTGTATAATATTTGACATTTATTTGATGCAATACAATATGTTTTAACTAATAACATTTCTAAATTTTCCTCACTCACATATCATAACAACATTTTTACAATGCTATATTACCAGACGACTTCTGATAATATTTAGCTGTAATCATAAAATATCTACATGTATATTAAAAAGGTATGGCCATGTTAGTTAAAGAGTGAGTAAGTCTGAGGAAAGTCTTTCACAATGGAACTTTCCAGTGTTTACAGTGTTATGCATTTCTATATTTTTGTCATTTTATTAATATTTGTAGATTGTTATCCTGTACTATTATGACACAATACTTCAGCAAAAAACTTAATGTACATTTTAATCACAATTTTAGACTGGAAGTTGTTTCATTGTTGAGAGAGATGGATTCGGTGTATTGTTAGAAAATATTTCCACTTTA
>NW_026867043.1:0-49953 GCF_026571515.1 Ruditapes philippinarum
AAAAGTATTTTTACCAGTAAAAGATTACAATAATTAAATAACTGTCGAATTCATCAAACTGGGGGAAATTGAAAAAAATATACTTTAAAAACTTTCCCCTCCCTTTTTTCTTTTTTTGGGGAATAAAACTTGTCTTCAACCCGTCGTTTTTGTCCCCCAATACAGTTGAATTTTAAATCCGATAAGTCGCCAATTCGAATTTATGAATTATTTACCACTATAAAATGAACCCACAAAAAATGATAACAACTTCATTTTAATTATATAAACACTTCTGAGACTAATTCCAGGAGATAAGATTTTATTAAACGAAAATAGAGCAAATATTTTTTTTACTGATCGCGACTATCCGTTTACCGACGCCACCTATCGAATATCGTAGTTAGCCACCCACGTGACACTGTTGTTGTTTTGATGGAGAAAAATATATAAAATTTCCCCCTTTTCAAAAAAAAACTTAAAATTGTCGCTGTTTAGCTTTTATTTAAATATTATTGGTTTATAAATTAAATTCACCTATAATACCTATTGTCAGATTACCGGACCAAACCCGACGTCGAATCGACGTCAAAATGAAACGTCTGTTAGACGTTCGGGATTCAACGTCGGTTTAAACGTTGTATGAAGTCCCCGGGACGTCGCGACCAAGTTTCAACGTTGATCCAACGTTGTGTCAACGTCGTGTGTTTGCTGGGTAACCTCTTAACTAGTAGACTCTTCCTCTTATGAAATAATCAAAAGTCGCAATAGTTTTGGGGCATGCTTTTTGAAGTGGACAACCTTTAACCACTTGGCCAAAGGGGCCTCTAGTCACAAAATCCAATCTCTTTGTACTTTGTTACAATTGAGAGCAAAATTAATGAATGCACAGAATAAAAGAAAAAAAAAATGTTTCAAGGAAATTTAAAAAATTGGAAAGTTGAACGTTGGAATTATTTCTCAACAAGATGTTTTTAGGGACAAAATTGAGGCATATGGCTTTTTAATGGCTTGTCTGTCCTTCTGTTTTCTTTGCCCATTCATTTACTTTATATGCCACTAGGCATATAGTAATTGAACCATCCGCCAGTCCGTCTGTTCAGGGTAAATCTCAAACAGCCTTTTGGATTTTCTTAATTTTTACCTTTATCAATGGTTTCATAAATGTATACACTTACTTATCAATGCAAAGTTATTGATCTGGGCAAGTTATATAACAATGGCTTCCATTTATCAAGTAACTTCTCTTTTCTGCACTTTGTAATTGAAATGGTAAACCTTAACCCGCAAGTTGGATATATATTAAGCTCTATCCGTACTAATGTCTTAATAATTTCCACACTTATCAATACAAATACAAAGTGCATGATATCGCCAAGTTATAATCTATGCCATGCATTTGTCTTTTGAAATTTACCTTTCTTTCACTTTGAAAATAGGGCCTTTTTCTTTACCTATTTTTTTTGCAAGTAGGATTTAACTTAATTTCTCCTGATGACCTCATTTACTTAATATACTCTCGCTTAAAAAAAAACTACTAAGTGATAAAAAACTTGATACTGTATTAAATATAAATTTTTAATTGGGGCTTGACTACTTTTTATCATTTTTTACATTTGGGAAGAAATTCATAAATATATCTATATTTTTTTATTGAAAACAAAAAACTTATTTTATATGACTATATTTTTCTCATCTTTGTATTTCAAAATTCGTTTGAAAATAAAGAAAACTAGTAGTGAAAAAACCCTTAATATTTTTACAGCATGAATTATAAAAATAAAATTTCTAATATTTCACTGTTTTCATATTCAATTTAACAGAAATTTGAGTTGGGTTTCATTCGCCCACATTTTAACAATTAAATTTATACTGAGAATTTGAAATGTATATTTTTCCAATTTTTTCCATTTGGGAAGCGGTATTATTTAATGATGTCGAAATTCATGTACTTTTTCCCACATTTTGGTTTAAAAAAGCCAACACTTTTTTTTTAAGGGGTTTTTTTTTTATTCGACACTTAAACAATTATAGACATTTTTTGATATACTTTGATATTGTATGTATCTTTTTTCGTTTTTTTTTTCCCCCCCCGTTGAAACCCTTTTTGTTTAAAGGGGTATTAAAAAATGTAAAATTTTCGGGGAACATAAAAGATAATTTGCACTAAAACCAAACTAAATATAAATGTTTTTGCCTTTTTTTAAACTAAAAAACCTACATATACTTTGTAGTGATTTTTTTGTTTCGTTTTTTTTGTAGGGTACAAAAAAAGCAACCTTTGGCAAATATTTTTTCAAAAACCCTTAGTTTAATTTTTTTTAATACTTTTGGAAAAATTTGAAATTATAACTTGAGATTTTTGTGCATATCTAAATGTAATATATTTTTTAAATTTAAAAAAAGAAAAGGTTATTTAGTTTAAAACATGCGGCAATTAAAAAATTTAAAAACATGCACTTTTTTTAAAAATTTTTAAAAAATTTTGGGGGGGTTCATACATTAAAAAAATATTTGAATGCCTTATATACGGGAAAAAACAGGGATAAATTTACTGAAATAAAATTTTAAACCAATAAAAAAATGTGTATTAATTAAGACTTTAAAAGCAAGATTAAAACCTTGGGAAAAGGCGGTTTTTTTTGCAAAACCTCGAATTTTTTTTTTGTTTTTTTATATATTTTAATTTTGCTAATTTTTAAGCTTTAAATTATAAAAACCCCCCACTTTAACGGGTTATTAAATTTTTAAAAATTTATGAGTTCAAATCATTCACTTTTTTTTTGGTTCAATATTTACGGTTTGTCCTCAAAATTGATTTTTAGTTGTTTTTAACCCTTTTTGGGTTTATTTGGTGTTATTTTTGGAAAATTCACTTCTTTCAAACCAATGTCGATTTTACCCCCAGGGAAATTTACAAAAGGTTAAATCTAAATTCTGATTTTAAAATTTTCAAATGGATAAAAAAAAAAGGCTAGTTTAAATGTACGGGTCGGGGGCAGTCAAAAGAAAAAGATGTTTAGTTTTTTATTAGTGATAAAAAAATTTTAATTTTTTATTTTTTGGGAAAGGGACAACACTTTACAGAAAAAAGGGAATCAAAATTTTTAGAATTTCAATGGGGGGTTTTTGAAGCTTACTTGCAATTTTATAGAAAGTCGGGTCGAGGGGTGTTCCCCTTTTTTTAATCAACCAACAATTTGGGGTTAATTTCCTCCCTTTAAAAAAAAGACAATGCGGGGAATCTTTTAGTTGTAAAATTTGCGTTTATAGCAATTTATAAATTTTTGTTTTTAAATTTATGTGTTTTTTTTTGGTTTTTTTTCCAAAATAGAAGGACAAATCCAATTTTTAAAAACATTTTAAAAATTAAAGATTTAAAAAAACTTGGCCGCCCGTTTTGAATAAAAAAAATTTATAATTTGCGGGGGATTTTTTCAATTAGAAACTTAAACCCAAAAGTTTATTAAACTAAAAAAAAATTATTTTTAAAAACAAAAAAAAAAATTTCCCAAAAGGGGGGCGAGAAAACACAGAAAATTAATTTTATTATTTGGAAACAAAAATTTAATTAAAATTTTGGGCGTGAACAGAATTTAGAATATAGAAAATTTAAAATTTCTTTTTTTAAAAAACGTAATCCAGAAAAAAAAAAAGTGCGATTTTATTTTTAGATTTTGGGCGGCACTTTTTTTTTTTGGGCCGAGTTTACTCTGGGAAACCTTTCAATTGTTTTTTAACTTTAAAAACTGGGTAAAATTTAAAAAGGAAAGGAAATCCTTTTGGAAATTTTTAAAAATTTCCCGCTATTGAAAGATGTCGAGTTTTTTAAAAAAATTTAAAAACAATTAGTACACCCGTTTTAAATTTAACAGTATGCCTCGGATGTTTCAAAATAAAACCCAGAAACGATTTTGTTACTAACAAAATTTTTGGGCTATCTATTGATGAAAAAGTTTAAATTCTTAGAGACATTGTTAATGCAAATTCGCGGCCCCACACAACTTTTTTATCCCCCCTTTTTAAAAAAACGGCAGGAAAAATATAAATGAGAAAAAAAACTTTTTAAAGACATTAAAATTTTTAACAAAAATCCCACTAATACATAAAATGAAAATCCCTTGTTAAAAAAGCAACAAGAAAGGGCCAAGTTTAAAAAGGAAAAAAAAATTTTAAAAGGGTTCCTTAAAAAAGATCCCCAAAGAAAAAGGGGTTTTAGGGGGAAAAAAAAAACCCAAACCCAGATATTTTTGGGAAACTAGAAAAAAGACATTTCTTTTAAAAAAGATATGGAAAACCCCTTTTTTAAAACCAAGACGGGTGAAATTAAAAATAACCCCCAAAAAGCAAATTTTAAGGGAAAAACCTTTGAGCCAATTAGGGGGGGGCCCCTTTTAAACTCTGAAAAGATTACAAACCCAACGGTTAATTTAAAATAACCTTTTTCCTTGATATAAATGTAAAAAAAATTTTCCGAACGAAAAAAACTATTTTTAGAGGGTTCATGTCTGAGAAGGGGTTTTGGAAAAATTTTAAAACAAATTTGGCAAATGATACTTCGCCTGGGATAAAGGGTTTTTCCCTTCGGCTTTTTTTTAAATTTTTGGTTTTGATTTTAGGATATTTTTTTTTTGCGTTCAATTAATTACTCATTTTACCACGGGGAAAAACTCTCGAAATCCGATTAAATTAGGGGGTTATCCCCTTTTATACCAAAAGGGTGAAAAAGAAAAACCCGTTTCTTAAAAAATTGGGGGTCCGTTTCCCCCCAAACTTAATTTTAATAAAAAAATTGCATCCGAAATGAAATTTTGCCAAATATAATTAAATTTTGTATTAGACAAATTGATAAGTGAAGCCCAAAGTGAATTTACCCCGGGGGAGTTTTTATGGGAGATTTTATTCTTTTAATATATAACTTAATGTTTTATACTGAAAACAAAAAAATTTTCCCCGGGAATAAATATTACTAGTCGACTTCGCTGCGGCATTTTAAATTCCGTTGTCTTGAGATTTTATGATTTGGGTTTTTTAAATTTTTTAATTTTTGGTGACTCTATTGTTTCAGGGTAAAACTATTTTTTTTAAAAAATAACAATCATTTTGTTTTTGGGTTAAACCCAAACCTCTCCACGGGTTCCCCCTTTATTTCAAAGGTTGTAGAAAAAGGGGCCCCCTGTCACCGTAAAATTTTTTTTCCTGTGCGCGGAGATTCTTGCTTTTTTATAAAAAAATAGTAAATAAAGGAAAATCAAAATTAAGGGTATAGAGTATTTATGCCCCCCCAAATTTTTACCCCCCCAGTTTAAAACAACTCTTGATATTAGACTTTTCTGAAAAATCCCTCGTTCAAAACATAAAATTTTTTCCAAAATTTTTATGCAAAATATCTCGGGTTTTTAAAAAAAAAAATGTTGACAAAACTGGGGGCCTTATGGTTAGGTGCAATGGGGAAATGGGCGATTTAGAGTTATGTCCGGAAATGGGGTTTTTAAAAATGGGACAAAAGGCCCCCTTTAAATTTTTGGGAGTAGTTTTATCAACAAATATTACTTTCTAAAAGGGTGATTTTTAACTACCCTTTCCCAAAGATAAATGAATTTAAAGATTTTCTTTTAAAGTATGGTCTAGAAGATTAATTTCCCCATAGGAAAGACACAGGGGATTAAGACCCCTTGCTTTTGTCTAAATTAAACCCCTAACCTTTTTTTTAATTTTAAACCAAAACCCCAAAAATCTGATGAAATTTAAAGACCTAAAAAATGTATTTTTCAAATTTTTTTTGGAATGATGGACCGGATAAGATAAGTAGAAAAACAATCACTAAAGATATATTTTAATGGGGGGGCTTAGACCCGGGTTGATTTAAATTACATTTAATCATGCTTTGAAAATCCCCTTTGGTTTAAGAAGACTTTTATTTTCAAAAAAACAAAATTTTTGTTTTTTCTTGAAACAAAAATTGGGGGTTCCAGCAACTCAAACCAAATTTTGGTAGTGCCCAAATTTTTTTAAAACATAAAAGAAAGGTGTAAAAAAAATTTTTTTTTGGAAGGATTTTTTAAAATTCTTTTTATTTATTTCAATGTAAGATTTTTTCGGGTAATTGGGCAGTTTTTTCTTGCCCAAACCGGGTATGGTTAAATCCAAAAATTTCAAAATTGCAAAAAAAATCGTTTAAATTTTTAAACACTATTTAAAGAAAAGGTTTTTTGTTTGTAAACGTTTTTGTAAATGATAAGGGGTTTTTTTATATTTTTTTCAAAAATTTCCCAAAGATTTTTTGATGTTAGTTTCAAACTTTTTAAATTAAAGGAAATAAATACTTTCCCTTTCGGGAAAAACTTTGACGGATTTTCTTTGTAAATCAAAATAAATATCAAAGAAAAAAAACCCGAATATTCCCAAAATTCCCACCCCAAATATTTTAACAAAAGCCCCCAAAGGATGTCGCCCCAAATAACGACGTGCTGGTCAATAAAAAATGGGTTCGGGAAAAAAATCAGAAATAAAATTTGGCAAAATGTTTTTTTCTAAATTTTATTTTAAAACGGGAAAAGTATTTTACTCCCCAAACCCTTTTAAAGTGACTAAGGACCCAAAAACTTTTTTTGGCTTCAATATAAAAATAACGCATCGTTTTTTTGGGTACTAATTGTATTACTGAAAAAGATTAATGTTAGAGACAACGACAACTGTACATTTTGAAAAGGGTAAATTCAGAAACCAAAAAAAAAACATTTTTTTTGGGGAATGTGACATGGGTAAAACATTTTTTATAAGGGACGTGCAAGGCTGGTTAACAAAAAAAAAATTTCCCAAAATTTCATTTTTTCCAATTTTTCAAAACAATTATTCCCATTTTCGGCTTTTCCCGTTTTTCACAGTTCCAAGAATAATATTTTTATTATTAAAAACATTATATTTCAAATGTAAAATAAAAGTCCGTATTGCCTGCTTAAAATTTTTTTAAAAAATTAATTACTTTTTTTTGGTTTTAAAACAGAAAAAATTAATGCCAAAAATGCTTAGGTTTAAAAAGCCGGGAAAAGGGAAAAAAAATAAAATTAATCAAAAATGAAAAAAAAATTAAAAGGGAAAAAAAACCCCCTTTTTTTTTTTTTTAAAATTTTTTTGGAATTTTTTTAAAAAATTTTTTTAAAAAAAAAAAAAGAAATTTAAAAAAAAAATTTTTTTTTTTTTTAAAAAAATTTTTTTAAAAAAATTTTTTTAAAATTTTTTTTTTTTTTTTTTTTGTTTTTGTTTAAAAAAAAAAAAAAAAAAAATTTTTTTGGGGGGTTTTTTTTTTAATTTTTTTTCCTTTTTTCGGGTTTTTTAAAGGGGGTTTAAGGGGAACTAAGGTTTTTTTTTTAAAAAAAATTTTTTTTAAAAAAAAATAAAAAGCATAACATCAATTTAAATTTTTTTTTTTAAATGACTTTCAATGTTTCCCACAAAAGGGGTTTTTTTTTTTTTAAAATTTTTTTTTTTTAAAAAAAATTTTTTTGGGTTTTTTTTTTTTGGCCCCCCTTTTTAAAAAAATTTTTTTTTTTTGGGGGGGGTTTTTTTTGATTTTTTTTAACCCTTAAATTTTAAAAATTAAAAATTTTTTTTTAAAAAAAAAAAAAAAATAAAAATTTTTTTGGGGAAAAAAAAAAATTTTTTTTTTTTTTTGGAAAATTTTTTTTTCCAAAAAAACCTTTTTTTTTTTTAAAATTTTTTTTTTTTTAAAATTTTTTTTTTTTTTTAAAAAAAAATTTTTTTAAAAAATTTCATTTTATTAATTTTTTAATTTTAAAAATTAAAAAAAAAAGGTTTTTAAAAATTTTTTTTTTTTTTTTGGGAAAAAAAATTTTAAAAAACCCCTTTTTTTGTTTTTTAAAATTTTTTCCCCAAAAAATTTTAAGGAAAAAAATTTTTTTTTTTTAAAAGGGAAAAAAATTTTTTTTTTTAAAAAAAAAGGTTTTTTTAAAAAAATTTTTTAAAAAAAAAATTTTTTTTTTTATTTTTGGGGGCCCCTTTTTAAAAACCAAAAAAATTTTTTTAAAAAAAAAAAAAAAAACCTTTTAAAAAAAAAAAAAAATTTTTTTTTTGGTTTTTTGGGAAATTTTTCCCGAAAAAATTAAAAATTTTTTTTTTAAAAAAAAAAAATTAAAAATTTTTTAAAATTTTTTTTTTTAAAAAAAAAAATTTTTTTTTTTTTTAAAAAAAAAATTTTTTTTTTTTAAAAAAAAAAACATTTTTTTTTAAATTTTTTTTTCCCCCTTTTTAAAAATTTAAAAATTTTTTTTAAAAAAAATAATTTTTCCCCCCAAAAAAAAAAAAAAATTAAAATTTTTGGGAAAAAAAAGGGTTTTTTTAAAAAAAAAAAACCCCCTTTTTTTGGGGGGGGGTTTTTTTTTTTTTTAAAAATTAAAATTTTCCCTTAAGAAAAATTTTTTAAAAAAAATTTTAGTTTTTTTTTTTTTTCCCCAAAAAAAAAATTAAAAAAAATTTTTTTTTTAAAAATTTTTTTTTTTTAAAAAACCTTTTTTTAAAAATTTTTTAAATTTTTTTTTTTTTAAAAATTTTAAAAAAATTTTTTTTTTTCCTTTTAAAAAATTTTTCCTTTTTTTTTTTTTTTTTTGGGTTTTTTTTTTTCCCAAAAAATTTTTTTTTTTTTTTTTGTTTAAAAATTTTTTTTTTGGGGGGAAATTTTTTTTTTGGGTTTTTTTTTAAAAAAAAAATTTTTTTTTTTTTTTAAAAAATTTTTTTTTAAAAAAAAAAAAAAAAAATTTTTAACCCGTTTAAAAAAAAGGGGGGGGGGGGGAAAAAAAAAAAAAAAATTAAAAAAAATTTAAAAAAAAAAAAAATTTTTTTTTTTTTGGGGTTTTTTTTTAAAAAAATTTTTTTTTTTTTTTTTTTGGTTTAAAAAAAAGGTTTTTTTTTAAAAACCAATTTTTCCTTTTTAAAAAAATTTTTTTTTAAAAAAAAAGAATTTTCCCAAAAAAAAAATTTTTTTTTTTTAACCGGGGTTTTTAAAAATTTTTTTCCCAAAAATTTTCCCCAAAAAATTTTTTTTTTTAAAAAAAAAAATTAAAAAGGGGGGGGGGGAAAATTTTTTAAAAAAAAATTTTTTTTTCCTTTTTTAAAAAAAGAAAATTTTAAACCTTTAAGGTTTTTTAAAAAAAATTTTTTTTTTTTTTTTTTTTTTTTTTTTTTTTTTTAAAAAAAAAGGTTTTTAAAAAAAAAAATTTTTTTTTTTAAGGGGGTTTTTTTTTTTTTAAAAAAAATTTTTTTTAAAAATTTTTTAATTTTTAATTTTTTTTTTTCTTTTTTTTTTTTTTTTTTTAAGGTTTTTAAAATTTTTTTTTGTTTTTTTTTTAAAAAAAATTTTTTTTGGGTTTCCCCCCATTTTGGTTTTTTAAAAAAATTTTTTGGCTTTTAAAAAATTAAAAAAATTTTTTTTTTAAAAGGGGTTTTTTTTAAAAAAAGGGAAAGGGAAAAAAAAAAAAAAAAAAAAAAATTTTTTTAAACCAATTTTAAAAGTTTAAAAAACCCCTTTTTAAAAAAAATTTTTTGTTTTAAAAAATTTTAAAAATTTTTTAAAAAAATTTTTTTTTTTGGGAAAAAAATTTTTTTTTTTTAAGAAAAATTTTTTTTTTTTTTGAAAAACCCCCGGGAAAATTTTTTAAAAAAAAAACCCTTTTTTTTTTCCCCAAAAAAAAAAAAAATTTTAAAAAAAAAAAAAATTAAACCCCAAAAATTTTTGTTAAAATTTTCCCCCCCCCCCCCAAAAATTTTTTTTTTTTGCCCTTTTTGGTTTTAAAAAAAATTTTTTTTTGAAAAAAAAAAAAAACCCCCTTTTTTTTTTTTTAAAGGGTTTTTTTAAACCTTTTTTAAAAAAAATTTTTTTTTTAAAAAAAAAAAAGGGTTTTAAAAAAAAAAAGGGGGGGGTTTTTTTTTTTTAAAAAAAAAAGTTCAAAAATTTTTTTTTTTTCAAATTAATTTTTTCCCAAAAAAAAAAGGGGGGATTTTAAAAAAAAAAAAACAAAGGTTTTAAAATTTTTTTTTTAAAAAAAAATTTTTTTTTTTTTTTAAAAAAGGAAAAAAATTTTGGGGAAAAATTTTTAAAAATTTGGGGGGTTTTTTAAAAATTTTTTTTAAAAAAATCCCCCTTTAAAAAAAAAATTTTTTTTTTTTTTAGGGTTTTTTTTTGGGAAAAAAAATTCCCAAATTTAAAAAAAAAAAAATTTTTTTTAAAAAAGGGGGTTTTTTTTTTTGGGGGGTTTTTTTTTTTTTTTGTTTTTTAAAAAAAATTTTTAAAACCCAAAAGGGTTTTTTTTTAAAAAAAAAAAGGGGCTTTCCAAAAATTTTTTTTTAAAAAAAATTTTTTTAAAAAAAATTTTTTTTTTTTAAAATTTTTTTTTTTGGTTTTTTTTTTTTCCCCTTTTTTTAAAAAAAAAAAAAACCCCCAAAAAAAAAAAAATTTTTTTTTTTTTCCCCTTAAAAAATTTTTTTAGTTTTTTGTTTTTTGGGAAAAATTTTTTTGGCAAAAAATTTAAAAAATTTTTTAAAAAAAAAGGGAAAAATTTTTAAAAATTTAAAAAAGGTTTAAAATTTTTTCCCCAAAAAAAGGGGAAAATTTTCCCCCAAAAAAAATTTTTTTAAAAAATTTTTTTTAAAAAAAAAATTTTTTTAACCCCTTTTTTAAAAAGGGTTTTCCCCAAAAAATTTTTTTTTTTTTAAAAAAACCGAAAAACTTAACCCTTTCCAAAAACAAAGGAAAAAAAATTTTTCCCCAAAAAATTTTAAAAAAAAGGGGGAAAAAAAAAAAAAAAATTTTTTTTAAGGGGAAATTTTCCCCGGAAAAAAAGTTTTTTTGGGGGAAAAAAAATTTTGTTTTGGAAATTTTTTAAACCCCCCAAAATTTTCCCCCCAAAGGGGGTTTTTTTTCCCTTTTTAAAAAAAAAAAAACCCCAAAAATTTTTTAAAAAGGGAAAAAATTTTTTTAAAGGGGTTTTTTGGGGGGGGTTTTTTTTAAAACCCTTTTTAAAAACCCCCCAGGGGCCCCAAAAAAAAATTTTTAAAAAAAATTTTTTTAAAAACCCCCCCAACCCCTTTTTTAAAATTTTTAATTTTTTAAAAAAAAAATTTTTTTTTTGGGGGGAAAAGGGCCCCCCGGGTTTTTTCCCAAAAAAAAAAATTTTAAAAAAACTAAAAGGAAAAACCAAAAAAAAACTTTTGGGGTTTTTTTGGTTCAAGAAATTTTCTGGTGCAGTGTAAATCTTTAAAACTAGGAAGTGTCGAAATGGAAACTTCCACGGCCCCCAGACACCGGCTTAGGCGGAATTCAACATTTAACATCAAAGGAGTGATATTTTGAATTTAGCAATATCTGCAGATCTGTTCATACGGCGGTTGATATGGAAAGTGTAATGTTATACATTACTGACATTCTATGAGAAGCGGTGTATGGTCTACGGATTGGTGTGATCTGAACGACGGAACTAAATAAAATGGAATTTTGAAAGAGAATCTGAGGTCATGAACCCTGCATATCACAGTCCAAGTGTCTAAAGTCATATTTAAAACAAATTAGGTAACATATCCTTAGGGTGATTATTCAGTTTTTGAATAGGAATACGTGAACCACCCTTATTGTAAAAGGTCAAATTTAGGGAACTAAAATACCACATAACATGTATAAACAACAATAATGTCCATGGAGGCCCATATATAGTGTATGAATGTAATTAAAAGATAATTTTACAGCAAAGCAGCATTTCTGATCGTTACCGTATTACTATTTGATTTGATTGAACTTTTTTACATATATTTTTTTCGGTTATCATAATTGTTAATTGTAGCAACAACAACATTTTTTTGTCCATTCTTGTTCTTGTAGTTAAAGGTAAGTATCCACTTAACAGATGTTATCACTGATATAAGCAAAATATAAAAACAATTTAAAGGCACATTATTCCATTGAAAACTTTACTGATAGAAATGATATTATCTTTATCTTTTCAAAACATATCTTTCATGTAAAGCGAAATATTATCCTGCTGGAACAGAACTTTGCTACCTGTATAGAACCATGAAAAGTCTTACAGTCAGATTCGCATCTAGACTGATGATAATTTGTTTCCTTTTGCATTTAGTCATAAGCATTTTCAAACTTTCAAACTGACCGGTTTCCATTTCGGGAGGGAAAATCAATTATATGTCTCAGCAGGATATGGGTAAATACCTCTTTATCACCAAGCACATCTAGATATATGGCTGTTCAGTGATTACGCGTTTTATAACATTTTTATCATGTACGAAAAGTAAATATTGACAAAACAAAAGGATTAAATTAGGTTCATAATTGATACACTCTTGTAATGTTACGATTAATACGTTTGATATCAGCTTCAAAGAGATGATAAGGAAAAGACTTACGTTTATATTCATTTTTAGCATAACACTTATCGTGGCATTACGGATTTATAGTTTTAAACAACAGAACTTCAGATTTAAAAAACATCCAAATACTGTTAACAGCGATTGGACCATTCTCGTAACTGTCAATTATGGATTTCTAGATTTTTTTATAAATTGGCTACATTTCTATCGAAAACTTAATTTGAAAAATAAGATTATTGCTATAGCACAAGATGAAATTGTTTATCGTAATTTAACAGAAATTGAGGATATTTGGAAAATTGGAAAATATTCTCATATATTACCAAATGAAGCATCATCGTTTGGCACCACTAACTTCTCGAAACTTGTATCAGAACGCCCAACACATATTCTAAAATACTTAAAAGAGAAAATGGACATAATCTACACTGATGTTGATACTATCTGGTTGCAAAATCCAATCCCATTTTTGACTGGAGATTATGATATATGGATGCCACAGTATGGATCACATTTTTGCACTGGATTCATTGCTATTAAATGTACTAAAGCAAGCAAAAGCATGATGGTAGATTGGGAAGCAGAGCTTTCAAGAGTTCTTCAAATAAACCAAAAAGGTTTTACAACTGTGCTTGAACAAAATCCTTACATACGCATTAAGCCGCTTAATTGTGATGAATTTCCAAATGGACAGATGTATTTTGACTGGTTTTCTAATCAAAAACGTGAGAGAACTATCGTTGTACATAATAATCGGATAACAGGTCATGATCGAAAGCTTGAACGATTTAAACGTTTCGGTTTGTGGCTTGCAAACGATAATAACGTTTAAGTGATGGTATATTTGCTTTGTATGTTTAATTGTTGTATTTTTCTTTGTTTGTTTTCTTTTAAAGCTGAACAAATATTACAAATACTTGTTACCTTTTTCCAGTAAAATTTCTTTAGAATTGAATTGTCTAAAGAATTGTAAAGTATGTAAAATTCATCAAATTAAACAATTCATAATTTAGACTAAAGCAATAAAACAAAAACTGAAATGAACTGTTTGGTACAGTTTTGATTAGTACAATTAACGTAGTTGGTCAAGTAATTCAGATTACTTGGATTAATTATCAACATTTACAATATTCGATGTTAAACATAATTTTGCTTTTCGCCTTTATGAACGTCTTTTCAAATATGCGTCATTGCATGGCTTTTTTAAAAAAATACTACTCAACTATACAAAACAAGTTCTATCTCAAGCGTTTATTCCAGTGTGTGGAGATGAACTGATAGATAGAGTTTTCTGAAACAAAACATTCATAATAGATAGTGAGCAATCGAGTTAAATAGAATATGTATGCTATCATACATGTTCATAATCAAAACTAGAGAATGAAACATAACTAACATAAAATAAAAGTAACCTTGGAAAAAAACATTTAGAATTTAATAAATATTAGCTTCAACGAGGGAAAATTAACTATGTTACTGAACTTTATTATTTGAATTATTTGCCGGAAGCATTGATAGACATCTCCCTTCAAACTGTCGAGTAAATTTCAACAATTTTTATTTCTTCTTTAAACTTCAATTTTAATTTGTAAAATAAAACAAGAATAAATTATCAACACGACAAAGACGTAAGACAAAGAAAATAAACATAACAGTCTGAAACAGTGCACATGTAAACATTTTACTGGTTGCCATTGCTAAAGGAAAACGACAAAAAATGTCAGTGTTTGCTATATAATTTGAAGTCAGTGCCTGCTTTGAAATTCAATGGTAGATTCAATCGTTGCTATGGAAACATTTAAGTTTGCTGGTTGCTATAACAATCTACAGTTTGATCAATGGCTGCTATAAAGCCACTGGCTGCTATGGAAACTAAAATTTAGCTCTTGTAGATTGATAGAATAACTCTTTTTCTTAGTTTTTACGACATGAATATACATATAAGAAAAGTCAATTAACCCCTCGGTCGGGATCAATTTTGACCCTATGACTTTTATTTGAACAATGATCAAATTCAACTAATGAGGCTTGTCGAACCAAAGATCTGTACGCCAGATAGATTAGAGAAAATAAGAATCCCTAAAAAACCCAACACTGCAAAATTGAAAATGTTGCAGGTTCGGTTTGATTGAGCCTTTCATGGACGGTACTGTCAAGTGCAAACTACCGTCCACGCCCCTAGCACCGGCTTAAGCAGAATTCAACATTTAACTGGTACAATTTAGAATTTTGAATCATCCGCAGATGTGTTCATACGGCGGTTATCATGGAACCTTCAATGTCACACGTAAGTGTCATTCCATGAAAAGCGGCGTATGGTCCCCAAGTAAAAAAATGCGTGTGCCCTAAACGAGAAAACAATGGGCGAAACTAAATAAAATGGTCTTTTGAAAGGGGATCAGAGGTTATGAAGCCTGCATATCACAGATAAGACGTCAAAAGACAAATTTAAAAAGCAGGCGAGATATCCTCATTCAAGTGAGGTATACTGGAACCACCCAACACGAAAAATAGCAAAATTGATAACTTTCTAACATGTTATAGTTTGCATCTTCGATTCCCTACAAAGAAAATCTAAATGATAGATGTATCTTTATTTAACAATTAAGTGTAGAGCTTACAACCTATATAATTTATCTAGATGAATGCTTCCTTTGATATGATTAGTTATCCAGGTTACGCGTACAATGTTCTGATGGGTAGTGGCACCAAAAAGTACGCCCCCTCGTACACACCAGATAGCATCGTGTTTGATCATCTTTCTATTACTTAGACATATTAACAAAAAATATTCTGGCCCTAGACCATTCTTCATCGAGTGTATATTTTTTTCAACGACTAATTTGACTCTGTGATCAGTTATCAGGCTTCATCTATAATGAACCTGCACATTATGTACATATAACAGACATGGGGGAATAACAAAACTTAAATAGTTTGCTTACATGTATTGCAATGTAAAGTTGTACAGAAAAAGAAGTTACTCTAACCATTTCATTTAGGGTAAAAATAAATTTCATTGAAGAAAAACAAAAGCAGACAATAATAATATGCAATGCACTGCCAGGTTGTTCAAAATAAGAAGTATTTCTAACCATTTCAGGTGAAATAAATAATTGCCAACGGTCAATGTCATATTCAAACTATTAAACATGTTGGTTTTGTCACAAGTGTTTTTTTTTGTGTGTGTGTTTTTCTGTTTAAATATGATTTATATTTGTAAATAACGAATAAAGGTATCTTAGATACAACTAAATTCATAATAAGTATTCTTTTGTTCAAGTATGAATCAAATATCTATATAAGCTACATAGTTATATTAAGTTAAGCAAAATTCAATAATTTAACCTTGGTGAACAAGGTCATTTCAAGGTCAATATCATAACTATTATACGTGTCTGTCTTGACATATCTTAGATCAAGCTAAAATAATCAATTTACCTCGTCAAGGTCAATTCGAGGTCAAAGTCATATCAGAACTATACAACATGTCGGTCCTGTCACAATAATGTTTTGTCCAAGTTATAAACAAATGCACAAATATGTAACAAAATTAAGTAAAATGCAATAATTTAACCTTAGCATTTATGTCATTTCAGGGTCAATATCACATTAAATATATGTCATGCCTTGTTAAAGAATCAATTTATCTAAATTAAAAATAATAATTGCATGTATGGCAAACAGGATGGAACCTGACCAGATGAGGAATTAATCACTTGATGCAATCTGAGAAATGATATAATGTTCAACATCAAATATTTATGCTTTATATTTTAATGCTTTAAATATAATACATGTAAAAGGTATATCTGTTGTAGTAACTATTAATGACGAGTTAACATAAAAATCAACCAAACAAATGTCTAACCTAACAGTTCAAAAACTTAAATTTGTGAGACAGTGTGCCTGAAAAGACTCAAACGCACTATATAGAAATTATGTAAAAGAAAATAAATCTCAAATTAATAAATAAAAATCAACCCAACTTTTGTAGAACATTGAAAGTCATTTAAAACACTAAAAAATAATTGATGTTATGCTTGTTATGTCTCAAACTTCTGAACATTAAATTTTCTTAAACATATGAAACCATCCTTAGCATCAGGTCATCTAACCCTTAATATAACTTTTGATGTTCCACAGAAAGTTAGATGCCTATTAAAGTTAACCACCTACCAAATAGGGAACATTATATTAAGTAATTTTTTTTCTCTTTATTGTACAATGCAAACAATAAAAGTCATGAAATAATACAATAATGCAATACCATGAAATTTGATGTAATAACAATGTTCTGAAATGATACACACAAATTCATACATTTGCAAAGTACTATATGTATTTTCTTATTATATTTTTTTAAAAGGCAAAGTTTACTCTGCACAAACGTTCAATTATTAAAGAGTTAAGTTACAACAACAATAAGTGTCACAATTTTCTTACAGCTAATTATGTTAGGTACTTTCATTTTCATTGATTAATTTTATGTATTATTTCCATACATCCTGCATTGTTTCAAACCTAAGCATTTTTTGGCATTAATTATTTCTGTTTTAACCAAAAATAGTAATTAATTTTTAAAAGCCTCTAAGCATGGCAATACGGACTTCATTTTACATTTGTAAATATAATGTTTTAATAATAATAATATATTATTCTCTGGAACTGTGAATCGGGAACAGCCGAAAATGACTAATTGTTCTGAAAAATGAAAAGATGAATTTGGAATTTTATTTGTTAACCAGCCTTGCACGTCCCTTATAAACATGTTGACTATGTCACATTCCCAAAATAAATGTTTTATGGTTTCTGAATTGACATTACAAAATGTACAGTTGTCGTTGTCTCTAACATTAATCTTTTTCAGTAATACATTAGTACCTAAAATACGATGCGTTATTCTATATTGAAGCCATAAAAGTTTTGGATCCTTAGTCACTTTAAAGGGTAGAGAGTAGATACTTTTCCAGTTAAGATAAATATTAGAAAAATCATTTTGCCATTTTATTTCTGATTTTGTCTGACGATTATTATTGACCAGCACGTCGTATATTGCGCGACATCCTTTGCGACTTTTGTTAAGTATTTGGATGGCAATTGGCAATATCGGGTTTTTTACTTTGATATCATTTTGATTTACATGAAAATCCGTCAAAGTTTTTCTGAAGGAACGTATTATACCTTCATATTCAAGAAAGTTTGAGCTAACATCAAATATCTTTGGAATTCTTGAAAACTATAAAACAACCCATTATCATTTACAAAATCGTTGACAAACAAAACACCTTTTCTTAAGTAGTGTTTAAATTCAAACGATTTTCTTGCAATTTTGAAATTAGGATTTAACCATACCGGATTGGACAAGAAATCTGCCCAATTACCTGAACAAATCTTACATTGAAATAAATAAAATGAATTCAAAACATCCTTCCAAAACAAATTGTTTACACTACTTTTATGTTGTAACAAATAGTCACTACCATATTTGGTCGAGTTGCTGGACACAATTCTTGTACAAGAAAAGCATATTTAGTGTTTGAAGATAAAAGTCTTCTTATCCAAGTGATTTTCAAAGCACTGATGAAATGTATTAAGTCAACCGCTCTAAGCCCACCATTACATATATCTTGAGTGAGTTGTATTCTACTTATCTTATCCGGTCCATCATTCCAAATAAATTTGAAAAATACATTTTGTAGGTCTTTAATTACATCAGATTTAGGGTTTGGTAAAGTTAAAAACAGGTTAGTTAATTTAGACAAAGCAAGCGTCTTAATCACTGTGATCTTTCCTATAGGAGAAAGTAGTCTTCTAGACCATACTTTTAAAAGAGTCTTAACTTCATTTATCTTGGAAGGATAGTTAAGATCACTTATAGATGTAATATTTGTTGATAAAGCTACTCCCAATAATTTAATGGACCTTTGTCCCATTTAACACCGATTTCCGGACATAACTCTAAATCGCTATTTCTCATTGCACCTAACCATAACGCCCTAGTTTTGTCAACATTTATTTTTAAACCAGAGATATCTGCATAAAATTTTGAAACTTTCATAGTATGAACGAGGGATTTTTCAGAAACGTCTAATATCGAAGAGTTGTCATCTGCGTATTGTGACATCAAATACTCTATACCCTTAATTTTGATGCCTTTGATATTACTATTTTTTTATAAGAAAAGCAAGAATCTCCGCGCACAGGACAAAAATATACGGTGACAGGGGTCCCCTTGTCTACAACCTCGAAATAAGGGGAACCAGTCGGAGAGGTGGCTATTAACAACAACAGATGATTGTATATTTGTATAAAATAGTTTTACCCATGAAACAATAGAGTCACCAAAGTTGAAAAATTTCAGAACCGAAATCATAAAGTCTCAAGACACGGAATCAAATGCCGCAGCGAAGTCGACTAGTAATATCATTCCGGGAATATTATTTTGTTCAGTATAAAACATTAAGTCATATATTAAACGAATAATATCTCCTATAAATCTCCCCGGGATAAATTCACTTTGGTCTTCACTTATCAATTTGTCTAATACAGATTTAATTATATTGGCAATACATGCGGATGCAATTTTATATGTAATATTAAGTAGGGAAATCGGACGCCAATTTTTTAAGAAACGTTTATCTTTGTCACCTTTCGGTATACATGTGATAACACCTAATTTATCGGATTGCGAGAGTTCTCCTGTGGTATATGAGTAATTAATTGAACGCAAAACAAAATATCCTATATCAATCCAAAGAATTTAAAAAACGCCGAAGTAAAACCATTTATCCCAGGCGAAGTATCATTTGCCATTCGTTTTAAACTTGCCAAAACCTCTTCTCGAGACATGAAACCCTCTAAACTAGTTTTTGTCGTCTCGGAAAGTTTTGTTACATTTATATCAAGAAACAGGTTATCTAAATTAACCGTGTTAGTAATCTTTGCAGAGTATAAGGACTTATAATGGCTCATGGTTTCCATTAAAATAGCTTTTTGATTATTTATAATTTCACCCGTCTTGTTAAAAAGGGTTGCCATATCTTTTGAAACGAAATGTCTATTTTCTAGTTTACAAAAGTATCTGGTTGGTTTTTCTCCCTCTAAAACCCATTTTGCTCGCGATCTTATTAAGGAACCCTCTAACCTTTTTTTCCTTATATCTTGCAGTTCTTGTTGCTTATTTAACAAGGCATTTTCATTTTATGTATTAGTGCATTGTTGTAAAATTTCAATGTCTTTAATAAGTGTTTTCTCATTGATATTGTCCTGCCGTTTTTTAAAAGTGGCATAAGAGATTGTGTGACCGCGAATTTGCATTAACAATGTCTCTAAGAATAACTTATCATCAATAGATAGCGAAATATTTTGATTAGTAACAGAGTCGTTTACTGATTGATTTTGATCATCCGAGGCATACTGTTAAATAATACGCTGTACTAATTGTTTAATTTGTTTAACATACTCGACATCTTTCAATAGCGAATTATTAAATTTCCAATAGGATTTACCTGCCTTAAATTCACCCAGTTTTAATGTTAATATAACAATTGAATGGTCCGAGAGATAACTCGGCAAAATACAAGTGTCCGCAATATCTAAAAATAAGTCGCACTTTTTTTTACTGGATTACGTTTAAACCATGTATATTGTCTATATTCTAAATTCTGTTCACGCCAACAGTCTATTAAATTGTGTTCCAAAATAATACTTAATACTGTGTCTCTCGCCTTCGGATTATTTATGTTAACATAATTAAAACAGTCAATAACTGGGTTAAGTACTAAGTTGAAATCACCCGCAATTATACATTTATTATTCAGACGACGCAGTATCTCATTTAAACTGTTATAAAAATCTGGATCGTCTCTATTTGGACCATAAACACATATTAAAGACATATTTATACTTGCTATAGCGCAATTGTACAACTAAAAGATTCCCCGCATTGTCTTTTTCAACGGAGTGTAATTTAAACTCAAAGTTGTTGTTGATTAAAATGGCAACACCTCTCGACTGACTACTATAGTTGCTAAAGTAAGCTTCATAACCCCATTGACTTCTAATAATTTTAGATTCTTTGTCTGTAAAGTGTGTGTCCTGCAAAAAATAAATATTAAATTTCTTATCACTAATATAACCTAATACATCTTTTCTTCTCTGACTGTCCCCGATCCCCTGTACATTTAAACTAGCTATTGTTATACCATTTGACATTCTAAGTCAGAATCAGATAACCTTTGTATTGCCATGAATACTCGACATTGGTTTGAAAGAAGTAAATTACCATATAACACAAGTACCAAATGTAAATCAACTATAATCAATTTTTGAAGACACGTACATATTGAACCAAAAAAAGTGAATGATTGACTCATACTTTAAACAATGAAAAACCCGTTAAGTGGAGTTTTTATAATGATGCTTAACTTAGCATTATATATATAAAAAAAAAACAAAAAAATCAGAGGTAGCAAAAAATACCGCTGGCTAAGGTTTAATCTTGCTTAACGTCTAACTTAACACTGCAGTTTGTATGTAAATATGTATACAGTACTTTATCGTGTTGTTTTCAGTATATAAGACATTACAAATATTTCTTAATGTATGAACACAAATTTTAAATTTTCAAATAGTGCATGTTTTTATTTGTTAATTGCGCATGTTAAACTAAATAACCTTACTTTTGTAATTAAAACATATATTACATTTAGATATGCACAAAAAATCTCAAGTATAATTTCAGTGTTCAATGTATAAATAACATTAAACTAAGGTTTAGAAAAATATTTGCATGGTTGCTTTATTTGTACCCTACAAAAAAAACGAAACAAAACAATCATCTACAAGTATATGTAGTTTTTGAGTTTATAAAGGCAAATCATCATATTTAGTTTGTGAGTGCAGTTATCGTATATGTCTCGAATAATATACATGTAATACCTTAAACAAAAGGTTACAACGGAGAAAAAAAATCGAACAGATACATACAATATCAAAGTATATCAAAGAATGTCTATAATTGTGAATGTGTCGAATAAAAAAAACCCTTAAACAAAGTGTGGCTTTTAAACATATGTGAAAATGTACATGAATTTCGACATCATTAAGTAATACCGCTTGCAACTGGAAAAAATTGGAACATATACATACAATATCTCAGTATAAATTTAATTGTATATGTGTCGAATGACCGAACTCAAATTTCTGTTAAATTGAATATGAATAACAGTGAGTATTAGTTAAATTTATATTGATAACTTCATGCTGTAAAAATATTAAGGTTTTGTCACTCACTAGTTCTCTTTATGTTCAATCGAATATGAAATACAAAGAGTGAGAAAAGTATAGTCATATATATAAGTTTTAGTTTTCAATAAAAAAAATATAGATATATTTATAGAATTTCTGCAAGTGTATAAATGATAAAATGTCAGTCAAGCCGAATTGAAATTTATATTTAATACAGTATCAAGTTTTTATCACTTAGTAGTTCTTTTTAAGCGAGAGGTCTCGACAAATCGGTTTGAATATTCAACTTAATCTTATTACCATTTGACAATATGGCAAATATTTTCCCCGCATCAGATCACACAGATTTAACATCCATTTAATAATGTTTGTACAAGTTTTGCGTTTTTTTGATGTCAAATCCTCTCTGATCACTATTCGCGAGCCTTTTAAGTTCCGTCGAGCACGTATAACACTCTTCTTATATTAAGTAAATGATGTCATCAGGAGAAATTAAGTTAAATCCTACTTGTAAAAATAGGTAACGAAAAATGCCCTATTTTCAAAGTGATAGAAAGGTAAATTTCACAAGACCAATACATGGCATAGATTATAACTTGGCAATATCATGTACTTTGTATTGTTAAGTGTGGAAATTATTAAGACATTAGTACAAAAGAGCTTAATATATATCCAACTAGCGAATTTAGGTTTACCATTTTAATTTTCAAAGTGCTGAAAAGAGCAGTATCTTGATAAATAGAAGCTATTGTTATATAACTTGCCCAGATTAATAACTTTGCATTGATACGTAAGTGTATACATTTATGAAACCATTGATAAAGGTAACATTTAAGAAAAATCCAAAAGGCTGTTTAAGATTTACATTTACCTGAACAGACGGACTGGCGCATTACAAGGACAGACAAGCAATTAAAAAGCCATATGCCTCAATTTTGTCCCTAAAACATCTTGTTAAGAAATAATTCCAACGTTCAACTTTTCAATTTTTTAAATTTCCTTGAAACATTTTTTTTATTTTATTCTATTCATTCATTAATTTTGCTCTCAATTGTAACAAAGTAGACAGAGACTGGATTTTGTGACTAGAGGCCCCTTTGGCCAAGTGGTTAAGGTTGTCCACTTCAAATAGCATGCCCCAAACTATTGCGACTTTTGATTATTTCATAAGAGGAAGAGTCCTACTAGTTAAGAGGTTACCCAGCAAACACACGACGTTGACACAACGTTGGATCAACGTTGAAACTTGGTCGCGACGTCGGCGACCTTCATACAACGTTTAACCGACGTTGAATCCCGAACGTCTAACAGACGTTTCATTTTGACGTCGATTCGACGTCGGGTTTTGGTCGGTAATCTGACAATAGGCTATTATAGGTGATTTAATTTATAAAACCAATATATATTTAAATAAAAGCATAAACAGCGACAATTTTAAGTTTGTTTTGAAAGGGAAATTATATATATTTTTTCTCCATCAAAACAACAACAGTGTCACGTGGGTGGCTAACGTACGATATTCGATAGGTGGCGCTCGGTAAACGGATAGTCGCAGATCAGTAAAAAATATATTTGCTCTATTTTCGTTTTAATAATATCTTATCTCCTGGAATTAGTCTCAGAAGTGTTTATATAATTAACAATGAAGTTGTTATCATTTTTGTGGGTTTCATTTTATAGTGGTAAATAATTCAGTAAATTCGAATTGGCGACTTATCGGATTTAAAATTCAACTGTATTGGCGGACAAAAACGACGGGTTGACAGACAAAGTTGTATATTCCAAACAAAAAGAAAAAGGTAGGCAAATGTTATACATGTATATTGTTTTAATGCTAATTTACCGCATGTTTGCATGAATTCGACAGTTATTTAATTATTGTAATCTTTGACTGGTAAAACATATTGTCACATGATTTCGCGAGATAAATATTTTCGTTTCCCCGTAAGAGCTTTTTATTATTTGCTGTAGAACAATCTGTATCATCGGATCATTTTCCCCCACACTATATCGCCATTGCCAAATAACGCACACTCAATGGAAGGAAATATACTAGTAATTGAAATCAATTAAAAGTTAAATGCAGTTCATTCAAATACTGGCCAATAAAATTTAAAGTACTTTACCCATACTGTAAGCATACTATGTGTTTCTTATATAATTTATGATACTGATTCATGGCATTTGATACATTACATGTATATAAATGATACTACTTTGGTAAGATATATCTGAAAGCACATTGTTTTTGACTACTTACCTTTTCATTGATGTAATCAGACAACATATATTATCAATCAGAAAACACATTATCATGGTTATAAATCAATAAAAGTAATACTTTGTTAATTAGCCTGCTTATCAAATATAGTGAAACTAGTTGTATGCTCATCATAAAACGTTTTTACCCTAAGCCAGTCTGTCCTTTATACACTTAGGAGGTCGGATCATGCTGGGCAGATATGATATCTATAAAAATGACAGTAACTTGTGAATTTCTTTGATGTTGTATGAGCATTTGTGTAAATTACATTGAATATAAAAAAATAACATTGTCATATTAATTTTTGCGGAAGTAGACTTAATTCAATATTTGTAATGCCAGTTTTTCATACCCGTTTCAGTTAACTAAGATTAATGTTCCACGTTCTTCTTTTATTTCTTTAAACATCACTGTATGTTTGAACAGCAAATTAACAAAGATCTGGTGAATATTTATCAGATCTTTGATTCTATAATTAAAAAATATTGCAACAGTGCCAGTTTTGAAATAAAAACGTTTCGTAGTTTTCTATCTCTTATTACTTAAAAAGTGTTCTGACACATTTTATTACCAAATCAGTATATCTAGACAGTGAAATGTCAAAGCGTGCAAAATATTTCTTTTCAGGCGTTAATTAAAATTGAAGTACATGTAAATAGTAATTGGATTTTGCCTATTGTATTAGACAAACATCTTTCCATCACATGGTTAAATTCAATTACGATTAAATTTTGTCTTTCAGTAAATATCAGAGATTGTGAAAATTATGATAATTCAACATCTGTCAAAAGTTCAGGGGAGGAAGATGAAAATATTAAGAGGAAAAGAAAAATGGAAACCTACCAAGATTTTGCGACAGGTATATATCAAAATATTATAGGAAATACTGTGATCTTGTTCCACTTGATTTTATAATGAAATTAACGAAGTCATTTTTATCAAATAGATATATAGGTACATGAAACTGCATGGTTAAAACTAAATAAAAAATAAGCCTCTTTTTGTTTAAGTAGTTGGAGACTTTTGTAAGAATTTCATTTAATTGTAATATGTAAAAATGATTCATTTCTTGCTATTGAAACTGATTATTTGATTTTTTTTAATTTCAGATAGTGTGATGTAATGTCAGGTTGGAGACGGTAAATATTCAGATTATGATATGCTTAAAGTATGCTCCAGATCGCCATAGTGGAAGAATGCTAATAAAGATAAATGAATATTGCTATTTATAGTAATATCAAAATATTCGGAATGTTGTTTCATTTAACATTCAGTTCTAGATTCAGTTATAAAATACAAAGACAAATATACAATCAGTGAGATGGATCGGGAATAAGCCTTGGTGATATAAGAAAAAACACATGCATGGATGTTTACAATATAAAATGTTAGTGTTAACTTTTATGAAGGACTTTGTTTATCTAAAACATGCTTAATTAATACATGAAGTGTTATTATAATACATACTGTCAAGTTTAATAGTTTCAAAAAATGTTATGTAAATTTTGCATTTGTTATACATGTTGTACCACATTCCTTGTTTTGTACATGTGATTCTGTGTTGAAAATAAATTGCTAAAATTATAAGAATGCTTATTTGTTTACCCTATTAAAGAGCCTTAAAATGAAAAAAAATCATATTCCAAAATGTTTTGAATGAGGTTAAATCATGGTCAGAAAATTTGGTCAGACAAGGTTGGATTATGGTCAAATAAGGGTCAGAAATGGCTGGATTATGGTCAGAAAAGGTTGGATTATGACAAAAAAATGGTCAGCAAAGGTTGGATTATGGTCAGATAATGGTCAGAAAAGGTTGGATTATGGTCAAATAACGGTCAGAAAAGGTTGGATTATGGTCAGAAAAGGTTGGATAAAGGTCATTTAATGACGAAGTATAGACGTCGGTTTCCGACGTCTAAAAAACTTTCAAATCCAACCTTCTGCCAACGTTGACCCAACGTCAGGGTCTAACGTCAGTACAACGTTGGTACAACGTCTTTTGTTTGCTGGGTAGTTGTTCTGCTCTGGAGTTGTGTCTGAAATGATATATGAAGGAGCACCTGACATGTTCTTCCACCAGTAAGGCTAGATATTCACTGCATGACCTTTTTAGTGTTGATGTAACTTTAAATACCAACAATGCATCTCAAAACAAATTTCAAAAAGACAGTTTTTTTTTAAAATTATGATGCAAATTAGAAACTTCTGTTCCCACCCGATTCTACCACTGTTTTAGCTGGAAATGAAGTTAAACTTGTCATTAGCATTGATTCTTAATACTACAAGAAATTTGTATTAAATAGACATATATATTTCCAACATTACCCATTAACAGATTGCATTTTACAACCAACTTTGACATTAAAATATATTTTCTCAAAGTCAGTTCATATATCTTTCCGCAAGCACAGTTTTTAAAATAATGATGCAAAATATCAACTTCTATTCTCGCCTGATTGTATTACTGTTTTATTTTGGAAAGCATTTAAACTTGTCTTCTGCACTGATTGATTCTTTATATTAGAAAAAATGACATATTCTAATAAATCAGTATTGAAACAAGCTTAAGGTAGACACATATAATTCTGACATTACACAATGCAATTATTTGACCGACTGCATTTTGTAACTGGAGGCCTCTGTGGCCCTGTGGTTCAGGTTGCCCACTTCAAATCACTTGCCCCAAACCACTGCAGATTCAAATCCTATTAGTGACTTTAAATTGTTTCATATGAAAAGATAACCAGCTAGTTTAGAGGTCCGTTGTTCTACTCAGGTGCCAGGTTGTGCATGGAATCATGCATTAAAGGGCACCTGAGTTGCGTTTCATGGAGAGTCCTAAGTTAATCCTAAATCCTAGGACTTATGACCAACTTTAGGAGAAAAAGTTTTTGCACTTTAGACCGTTTCAAGTAACTGTCCTATCTTTTGTCTTAAACTTAAGACTTATGACCAATTCGCTCTCCTGAAAAAAAGTTACAAAATACAATGGCACGTGCATAATCCCGGATTGGATTTACTATGTAGTTGATTATAGCATGTATCAAAAGTTATGTATTGCCCTCTTATCTTGTTGAGTGAAAATATATACCATATTTCCAGAAAACGATAAAATATCCGTTTTATTTAATTTCATAGTAAAAAAAATGGTAACGAATCCCCTTGCTTGCACAGCGCGCAGTAATATATTTATAGATGCGTCTTGATTTGCACGCGATATTTGGCGCTACATTGTGACGTCATGAAAACAACTCTTTAAACGTCTGTACAGCGTTAATGACTTAATCAAAGATATTGGTGTTCGGATTTATTTTCTTAGTTAGACCATTATCCATCATTCTAGATAGTTTTCAAAACAAAATTCAACAAAAAATTAGTTGATTTTGGAGTGGTTTGACTTAGGACAATCTTAAGATACCTTTAAAACACTCCTAGACTTAGGCCTGTTTTTTGTCATAAATATAGGAGTCATAAGTTAGGACCTTTTTTAAGACTTTCTTTGAAACGCAAAATTGTCACAATTTTTATCTTAAGACAAACTTAAGACTTAGGACTCTCCATGAAACGTAGCCCAGATATCTTACGACCTGATAAGCTTGCAATTCTCTACATGACCCTTTTAGTGTAACTTAAAACAAGAGCCATCGATGATTTTTTAACTTTTTTTTTAAAGCAAACATATAATCAATTTTAGCAAATATTTAAAAAACAAATAAAGAAAAAAAGTTAAGTTTTAAGAAAACATAATCAAAATTCGATTATTTGTATTTTGAGGGTCCAAGACGTTTGAAGATCGAGGCCATTTTAAAATCATTCCAAAGTCACCAGTGTCTTTTGGTCAACATATGAATCAAATCCATACATTATGTACAAATTGAGACAATTTAACCAAAACACAATCGTTTGACCTTGACCGTCAATGTTATTTAAAATTCAAGATCAATTCCATCTTTTAGGATCTCTTGTCCAAACCAAATGGTTGTTTTGTCGAAGTATAAAAATCATCTTATTTAAAGTCACAGCCAATTAGTGAAATTTGAATAAAATAAAATTAAGGTCATACATGTGTCAAGGTCAATTTCAGTTTGATATTCATGAAGGTCCATACCTAAAAGATGTTTCGTCTTAATATGAAGGTAATCCATTTTTAATATATAGGCAGTTTAAGAAAATAACAACAAGAGAATTTCATTCATTTGACCTTAACAGACAAGGTCAATTTAAGATCAAGGTCACATCTAAATTATTTAATATGTTTATTTGGTAGCAAGTCTTGTTTTGTTCAAGTTTAAATCAAATCCTTATATAAATTACAAATTATGACAAATTAACCAAATTCAATAAATCGCCCATGTTAGTCAAGACCAGCTAAAGCTCAAGGTCAATGTCTGTTCAACCTTTTTGAAGGTCTTGTCGAAACGTTCTTTTGTCTGCAAAAAGTATGCAAATAATCTATTTATCAATTAACAAGTGAAATATGACCTTCACCACCAAATTCACTAGACTCAACTGTATTTATATATTCCTACTCTGATCTTTTATTTGAATAACGATAGATTTAACTACTACCGGCAATCTGATAATAAGAATTAGATAGGTCAGGGATCTATGCATTATAACAATCTTCATTTGTATAGAAACAAAACAAAATTTGTTCCTACACTACTATTTTGTGTTGTATTAATGCGTTGGCATAGCAATTTTCACAAATGCAAACATGTTTTTGAGTAATTGCCCTTTGTAGTTTTAAAACTTAATTATTGTCCAGAGTATAACTCAAAAGCATTTGAGATATCAAAATGAAACTTCATAGGTGGATAGATCTCACTCAGGAAATGTGCAGTGCATAAGAATGATAACTTTACCTTTCAATTTTTTCAGTTATTGCCCTTTGTTATTTTTCATGCTTAATTTTTGTCCAGAGCATTACAAAAAAACCTTTGAGATATCAAAATGAAACTTCATAGGTTGATAGATCTCATTAAAGAAGAGTACAGCACACAAAATGATAACTCTACCCTGCATATTCTTTTCAGTTATTGCTCTTTGTTATTTTTCATGCTTAAGTTTTGTAAAGAGCATAACTAAAAAACCTTTGAGATATCAACATGAAACTTCATAGGTGAGGAAGAGTGCTACTTTTTTCAAAAAGCAATTAATGATTGGAATTGTCAACAGGCATTAAAATATTACTAAAATAGAGAATAACAAAACACAGGAAAAGCCCATTTAGTAGAACAGTTAAGAAATCATAATTAACTTCACTAATATGATTAGATATCGTATTTCATCTTTTATTGTTATCCTGTTATTAAAATTAAAGAAAATATTGAACTTAACATAAACATCTTATCTATATGACATCTTCCAGTTTCCAAAGTTTTTCACGTATTTTGTTATTCATTGTATATTCAAGTAGGATATCCTAGGACCTATTGGAAATTAGCCCTTGGGCTATCAACGGCTATCCGAAGTCATTACACACTACTTTATACAAACTTTCACTTAATAAGTCACATTATAGATATTTGGAAAGTTTTGTTTAATATATTATTATTATCATTATTAGTATTTTTATTATTATTATTATAATTATTATAATTATTATTATTATTATTATTATTGTTATTATTATTATTATTATTATTGTTATTATTTATATTCTTATTATTATTATTATAATTATCATCATTAGTTATAATAATAATAATAATAATTATAATAATAATAATTTTATGAGCCCCTTATGATAGTTATGTTTGCAACCTGCCGAAATATTTTATCAAAATATGTGTTTTAATAACTTTTATATACAAATGTATAAGTGTTTGTATAATGTATATCTGTATTTCAATCTGTATTTTAAACTGTATTTCTTAGTATTTTAGTAGCTATGTATCTGTATATCTATCTATGTTTCTCGTCATGAGGGTATTCAAAATATCAAATGAAGTAGCCATCATTAAATACATTGTTTGATATCTCTTAAATTCTTTAAAACAATGTCTACTGGATATAAAATAACAGTTAGAAAGAATTCTATCAACAACCATAGCCACACAGCAGCCTACAATTCATTACCGCTACAAAAATATTTAAATGTGGTTGAATTTAAGGGTATTTATTGAAAACACAGATACTTCCGTTATGCCTTCTACTATTTTTATCAATATAACAATTTCAATGACCTTGTTTAACCAAATGTATCCTTATCTTTCTTTTACACAAAAATTCAGCAGACATCCCTGAGAGACGTTATTTTGTTTACAATCTTGCAAGGAAATACACGTCGATTAATAAATTTTGCTTCTGCTTCAACCAATGAAAATGCGAATATGGACTTTTGTGTAAAAAGGAATTTGGTTAACTTTCATTGGTCGTTCAAAGTTAACTGTACAGGCGAATATCATAAATTTGCGATCGTCAAAGCAGCGGTCTGAAGTGACGTGAGAGTATTCAGTGAGTGAGCTGCGGATGGAAAGTAAAGGTTGCGATAATTAAATAATTTGATATGACAATGATACACATTCCAGCACTGGAAATGCAAACTTTGATAACCATGATAACCGCCTTATGAACACATCTGCAGATGTTTCAAAATTTTAGATTGTAATAGTTCATGTTAAATGTTGAATTGTGCTATGGCCGGTGCTAGGGGGCGTGGATGGTAGCTTGCCCTTGACAGTACCGTCCATGAACAGGTTCAATCAAACCGAGCCTGCAACATTTTCAATTTTGCTGTGATGGGCTTTCTTTAGGAATTCTCTCTATTTCTTCAGGAGCTTAAGGATAATTGTTGTGTTTTTTTCATTTCAAATAAATATCACATTTATCAATAAAGTTTGATAAAAAGATTTTTAAACCTTACTTTGAAATTGTTTTGCAATAAGCCTTTTTCAAATTTGCATTACTCATTCATAAATATCATTAGCTTAAGCTAAAGTGAACAGTTTCAAACCTTTTTTACCCTTTTTTACAAAAAAAAAACAAAAAACAAAAACAAAAAACGATGCATATCAATATCAGATTTGCCCAATTTCATTCAGGTCATATTAACAATGTATCCACTGCAATCTTTGGATCATATGATAATGGCATTCGTAGTTATTATAGTTTGTTAGGCATACGTTAATATCAAGATATCATTTCAAGTTATAGGTGATGATTTTTGCCGATTGTTATGTATATTAAATCAATACTCAAAATGACAAAACAAAAATATCATATATTAATATCGTTAGGAATACAACAATTTTCATTTTAATCTTTTCTAGTTTTTGCACAATTAAGGGACTATGATAGTCTCTTATATTATAAAATAATGCATGTTTAATTTCAAAATAATAAAAGATCTTAAGATAAAAAATAAATATAACTCTCCCTGGTACTAAGTTTTCATAATTTATTTGCAAACACATCTTGTTGAACATATTTTATATTTACAAGATAGATTTGTATCTACAGGGACGTTGGGCCATAACATAATAAATTAACAGGGTGCATTTGTTGTTTATACAAGCGAGACTGGGTCGTTATATCATAAATTACCAGTTTTAGAAATGAATAACCATAATCCTAAACGCAGCTTTTGTTTCAAGGATAAAACCCACAATACCAAAATAATTGTTCTCTCATTTGACGGATTAATGCAACATAAAAGCGATTGCAAAATGTTCACATAAATGTTCATACTTAGAATTAAGTCAAATATCTAGAATTAAGCAGCACTCATTAACACAATCAATTGCTATGTCCTCTTTAAAAAAATTACGTTATACCTTGTGTCTTATAAATATCCATTTAACAAACATATTTATGTATGATGCATTATTTAATAAATTTCAGATCCGCAGCTCGTCTACATTGCTCAAGATTAAGAAATTGTCCTACATTGTCGTATGTTTTTTTAAATCTATTTAGGTTGTTAAGTCTACGACATATTTCACAATTCCTGTTTCTTGGCCATCGTAAACTTATAAAACGATCTTTCTTTCTTAAATAACTCTCATATATCTCTCTATCATTGGATACTTTAATAAGGTATTGTACAAGACTTGACACGTTTAAAAAGTCAGCTGTGTTAATAAACGTTTCTTTTGGTAGCAATTTATGATAGTCTGCACCCCCTCTTACAAGAATAATCCAACTGTGGTTATAATTCTGAAAGAATTTTTCTGAGATATAATCTTTGCAAATAGAATTTTCAAATGCTAGGAAGAACTTATATCTTGGGATTAATAATTCAAGTTCATTTTTGCTTATCTTTAAGCCGTCAGAGCTACAACCGCCATATATATCTACGTCAAATCCATAATTTATCATATCGTTCACGTATAATCTTCTTTCACTCGAAACATGACAATGACTGACTATCCAAAGAGCATTTTTATCTTTGGACTGGTAGATTAAATCATAATTTTGCTTGCTCTCATATGTCTGAAGCAATAAACAACCGTAGGGATTTGGTATGTCTGAATCTAGTCTATATAGCATAGACCAATTGAATGTATTTTTCCATGATGATAGCAAATAGTCTGTATTGTAATAATGTTCTGGTGGTTCATTTGATGTAAAAATCCAAATTTGATTAGGATTTCTTTGTTGCTCTGTTAAAGGTGGTTTTACTCCCATTCTTTTGTTTCGTATACCAATATAAAATATAAGCGCATCTGCAGAATTGACGTATTCGGCATCTTTTGTAAACATACAATTTTTATAATCGCAATTTTTATAATAAAGATTGGTCTTAAGAAAATTGTTCATATATTGTGGTAGATTGTAAAACATGATAATTTTTTTAGATTGGGCTTCGTGTTGATCTCCAGTTGACACATCAAACACATTTTGCTCAAAATATAACCGTTTTAATTTTTGTTCAGTTATGTCTTTTTTTATCAAAGTAGATTGATTAAGATCCACATCCATGAAATTATGTCCGAAATTGTGTTCTAATGCAAACTTTCTTATCAAAAAAAAGTTAAAACTAAAAAGTATGAAGTAAAAACAACAATATCGCGAATGACGCCTCATTTTTCATTAACAGATGATATGTACGGTTTTAACCTGATTTTAAAACACACTATGTTTCAATGATGTTAATTGTAAGATGGCGATTTGATATCGATAATTTTTGTCCCCTTTTAAAGCATTTTAGAAAATTACTTTCAATAGTCAGTTGTTTATTTTCCATGTAATTGAGCGATTTGTTGATAAAAATTTCAAGTTTTAGGGAGTACTCCCTATGAGAGAGAGAGAGAGAGAGAGAGAGAGAGAGAGAGAGAGAGAGAGAGAGAGAGAGAGAGAGAGAGAGAGAGAGAGAGAGAGGGAGGGAGAGAGAGAGAGAGAGAGAGAGAGAGAGAGAGAGAGAGAGAGAGAGAGAGAGAGATTTCTATGTCTATGTTAGAGTGTGTTGTACTAAATGGCTTATCATTAACATAGAAAATGAAAAGTAAAGGGCCTATTATAGACCCTTGAGTGACCCTGATTAAACTGTTTCACTATTTAAATGACTATTCCATATTTGATAAATTGTGTTCTATTTTCAAGATATGATTTGAAGAATTTAATTGAGGTGTTTGAAAATTTGAACATTTTTAACTAATGCAACAATATGTTGTGATCTACCAAATCAAATGCCTTCTTTAGGTCTAAAAATACTGTGCCTATCAAACAACACTCATCTAAATCATAAAGGAAGGATTCTATGAGTCGTACTAGAGCTGTTTGACAAGAATGATTTTTTTCTGAAACACGACTGACTTTCATGAATGATATTTGTTTCGTATATATAACTTTGTAATTGTGATGCAATATGCTTTTCAAAAATTTTCGATATGGTTGGCAAAATTGAAATAGATCTATAATTATTTGGATCTTCTTTTGGTCCATTTTAGTAAATTGGAAGTACATATGCTTCTTTAAGTTTATCAGAAAAAAATGCCATTTTAATGGAACTATTTATTATAGAAACTATAGCTTTGCTTATATAGTCACCACAGGCTTTAAGAATACGCGGCCCAATTTTATCATTTCCTGTTGACTTGTTTACATTCAGTTTATCAATAAGAAGTTTTACTTGGAATGAGCTGATTTCATCAATAATAAAAGTATGCCCTTGAAGTTTTTTGTTAAGTTGTTCACCAAGTGATTTGAAATTTTCCGTTTTGAATTTGGATTTGTTTAGGAAATAAGAAATATTGATAAAATGATCATTTTTGCATTTAAAATATATTTCCCCAGTTATTATATTACCATCTATTGTTATGGAATTGGGCAATCTGATATTCCCGTTAGTATCATTATTGTTAGTCATATCTTTAATTTTCCAAAGCGTACTCGGGTCTTTTTTATCCTTGACGGCATTATTGAAGTAATTTCTTTGGTGTTGTTTAAATTAAATTATTTGTTTTATCCCGCCACAGGTTATATGAATCCCACTGATTAGATTTTTTATAATGATCTCTTTTCACGGGTGCATTTTTAATTTCTTCATCGTACCAGTGTGGCTGTGTGTCCCTTTTTATACGTTTAATTTTAAATGGTGCATGCTTCACTAGAATATTATTTATCATGTTATAAAACAATTCTTTAGCTTCATTTGGATAATTAAATGTCTCTATACAATCAAAATTAGAATCAATTAGTTCACGTTGAAACGATTCTGTATCAAATTTAGCAAAACTCCTATATTTTATAGTTTTGTGATTACCTGCATGTGTGCTAGTATTTCCTCTACTGAAACATATTAAATAATGGTCACTGACACAAATTTGTGATACGAAGTTTTCATTAATTGTATCAAGATCATTTGTGTAAATGTGATCAATTATTGATGAACAGTTTTTTTGTCACTCTTATAGGTTTATTACATGGACTCCATTGAGGTTTTAAAGCCTAAAAACATAACATTTGAATTTCTTACTTAAATGAACTTTAAAGAGAAATATATACAAAGATAGTTAAGAAATATACTTTGAAATAAATTGAAATGCGCGAATGATCTGAAATTTTGCACAAAGATTAGTGGTCAAAACCTACATCAAATGGTACATTTATCTGAAAAAAAATATGCTCAGTCCCATCAAGTGGACTCCCTTTAATGATTTGTATAAGATTGTATTTCAGTAAAAGTGATGCTCATTTTTTGTTTAAAAACCCTTCTTCTGAGCTATATTGCATATAAAAATCACATAGAAGGTGCATTTCTAAATTCATCTGATCAGCCATTTCAAGATATTTGTTTAACAATGGATATATTGTTGTTTTTGCCCTTCAATAAAAGGCTATTATCACAAAGTTATTAGTAAGTAATATTTTTATATTTTTTATCTAAGTTTTATATAGTTTATAATAATTTCAATTAAAAGGAAGGTTATATAACTAATTGAATAATCTTTCTATTGAAGTGTGTGAACCCTTGTGTGAATTTTCCTTTGATATATATATATATTAAGTATATAATATCTTTCACACTTCCTTTGTGTCTTTAATTGACAATAAATTGTTTAATGAATTGAAAGCAAAACATGAATACAAATGGAACTGGCAACACATATCATGTGATACCAGTAAGTTTACTTAATATGTTAGCAACATTTTGTATATACTTATTTATTTTTATTTTGTAAGTAAGGTAATTGTTCTTTTCTTAATCATTATAGTTAGTGGATGAATAATTGATGTATATTTTATTTCATTCATTCCATCTCTTGTTCGTTTGTTTATTCATATTCTTGTATATTCAATTTTTATCATTCTTTTTCATATAATATCATTTATTAATTTATTTTTCATACAATATTATTTATTTATTTATTTAATTTTTATACAATAATACCTTTTTAATCCAATTATCTAATCAATTTTGAGATAACTATTGAATAAACAACCAATCAACATGTTGCATACACGTGACATGCAATAAACACTTACTGGATGAAAGTGCTTTGTATAACAGTGGGCAATATGATCATTATGAATTAAGGACTGAGGAATTCTTGGAGAAAGTGGGTGAATTTATTGATGTTTATAAAAATGTGTTGTTTTTTTAACCAACAAAATGTAAGGTTTTATTGCATATTATATGTATATGAGTTAAATATATTTTTATATTTTATTTAATTCTGAATTATTTACTAAACAAATATCTACTCTAAAGTCTGTAAATTGTCCTATAATTAAAAATATATTATTCAAATAATACTAAAAACAATTAAAATAAGCATATAAAAGCATTATTTTGCTGGCTTATTGACTTTATAGAAAAAAATTGGTTGATGGGTGAAGTGTCTTACTGATTTTTTTTTTTTTGGTGGGGGGCGGGGGGTGAAATGTCTTCAAAATTTGAGGAGTGAAGTGTCTGGGGGGTAAAGTGTCTTGCTACCCTCCTACCCTCTACATTCCAACATTGAAATGTATATGTTTTATTGTGCATAGTTTGCTTTCATAACAACATGCCTATCTTTTGGTCAGATTTATGTTTCTTATATTTTTTTTTAATTGATCGGTAAGTTCTGCACAGAAACTTAAGCAACAGAATAATATTCCGTTGAAAGTTTTTTTTTAAATGTTGTTGTTGATTGAAGACTTTTTAAAAATATTTATGTAACTTACATGTACATTGTATATTATTTAACATGAAACAGTTTTTAACATAATCTATGGAAATGTTAACATAAAAACGCTATCTATAACTGCTTATCGATAGTTACACATCACTCGTTTGACAGAGTATTTCAGTAACCTCTAGTACTTGCTTATTTTCTGGGTTTCTTTTATTCAAAAACTTTTCTCAGCATTTTTCCAGTACATGTCATACAATATTTGGCTGCCACATCTTCCAGTTTCAGATCAATTCGATCTTAATTACCTGACATCTCATAAACTCTCGGATTACGCAGTTAATAACAGGTCATAGTGCCATTAGTTCAATTTCTTGAGTTGTTCCACAGCTGAATCTCGCTAAATGCAAACTTTTAGTCAACCTCGGCCTTATATATTTTAAATAAAAATAAACTGTTCATGTTTCTCTCTGTGGCAAAAAATGTTTTATCCATAATGCTATGCACTTTGTGTTTTTTGCAGGACTCCATTTTAATAACGAACAGCATGTACAAAAAAGCTTTGGCGATAGTTTTCATTAATGGTATCATCTAAAACGCCGTTGTATATACAAAGGCTTTATGCCACTATCAACTAAATATTATGATTTTTAGAAAAGACAAAACTTAGAATTAATATATCAAAATTCTGCTATTGAGGTAGTTAATTCTTTTTCGTATTCAGGTATTGTATTTAGTACTGGCGGTTCTTTTCTATCAACATTTGATGCATTAAGTGGTCAAGCTTTAAAAGGTATATTCAAATTAGAATCGTATTTTGTGAAGTTCCCTTGTCTAACGTTAAGTCATTGTTTAAATTTATTTTACCCGTTTTAAGTTATTGTAGTGAGGTGTGGGGTTTCTATTATTCAGAAAAAATAGAACGAGTTCACTTACAATTTTGCAAACATTTATTAGGAGTAAGGCCCCAAACACAAACTAATTTGGGCCGAACAATTTTATTTTATAAGCAGTTAGTAAGTGTTGTACGTTATTTGTTTAAAATTAATGAAAGTGATGAAAATACGTATATTAAAAAGGTATATGGCTAAATGTGGAATGATTTAGGTATGCATCCTCAAAAGAATTCCTGGGCTAAATCAGTTAAAGAATTGTTAGATCATTTAGGTTTTAGTTATGTATGGTTGTTTCAGGGAGTAGGAAATAAAACTTTATTTTTGAAATATTTTAAAAGCAGACTTACTGATGGTTTCATTCAAAATTGGATTAGTCAATAACAAGGGTCATCTAGAGCAAGAACATATAATTTATATGAAACATGTAAATTGCAGGCATATTTGGATATTATTTAAAAAACGCAATTAAGAATTGCATTATCAAGGCTAAGAGTTTCGGCTCACAGATTAGAAGTCGAAACAGGAAGGTGGCATAAACCTTTAAAAATCCCATATTCAGACCGTAAATGTTTAATCTGTAAAACATTAGAGGACGAATTTCACTTTTTGTTAGAATGTCCTCTGTATATTGATTTACGCAAACGTTATATAAAAGATTTTTTATTTTGAGAAATGCTTATGTATTAAAATCTAATGAGCTTTTAAACAATGATAAGTCGTTATTCAGAAGTTATCTTTGTATGTCTTAAAACGTTTTGAATTAAGAACAAAATATTTGAACCGAATTATGTAAATTATTCTGATATATACATGTGCATGTACAAGCCTTGAAATTTGTTATATCTCGCATATATCGTATTCTGTAATTCTTAAAATTGTATTTTTTAAGAAAAAAAATTCTCACCTGTTATAAAAAAGATTTGTGAATAAAGATCACTTAGATATATATTTTTTTTCAGGTGACTGAAGATTAGATCAATTTATGATAACAATTTATTTATAGTTTATATACTGTTCAAAACACGGCCATTGTGATGATATTTGATTATGAAATTTAGATATTACAATCTTTTGTGTATTAATGAATTTAGCTATGTAAGATGATGGACATATTATGTCTTATTTCTGAATAAAGTATATATATTGCATGTTAATTATTATATGTACACCAAACAACATCACAAAAGAACGTCCTACATGAATAGTTGGCATTCTAAATATTAAGCGGTTGGTACTGTTAAAAACGATAAGATCCATAAAATGTGGAGAAAGAAACATATTTTATCTCTTGATTTGAAAGTTTCGTAAGCTTTAAGATTTAGGACTGATTTATCTTATGTGTA
This sequence comes from Ruditapes philippinarum, assembly GCF_026571515.1. Classification (NCBI taxonomy): domain Eukaryota; kingdom Metazoa; phylum Mollusca; class Bivalvia; order Venerida; family Veneridae; genus Ruditapes; species Ruditapes philippinarum. Next base: position 38,684 of record NW_026867043.1, read on the forward strand.
TATAGCTATATCTTATAACATACATGTATCTTTTATAATATTTATACAAGTTCCAAAAGGCTTGTGATTTGTTTTTGCAAATCACCCTCTGATGGATTACTAAAACTGCATTAATCGAGGCCATATTTCGTTTTGCTATTATTAAGCCATATTGACCATTATTTGACACTAGTTTATACGTACGGTCTACTTTTTAAATTATCACTGCTTTCAAGCATATGTTAACATAAATGTATAGTCACATTAAAAGCAATAGCTTTTTTATTCTTAGACTTAAAGAAAGCCTTTGATTTGGTTGACCATGAAATACTTTTGCATAAACTTAACCTCTATCATTTTTCTGAAAATGCCGTTAAGTTTTTTAAGTCATATCTTTCTAACAGAATACAACTGGTTAAGATCTTCAATCTCAGCCAATGAAAATAATTTCCGGTGTTCCACAAGGCTCAATATTAGGACCTTTATTATTTCTAATATACATAAATGACATAGCTTTCATAGGTAATGATATAAAAATTGATTTATACGCAGATGATTCTACTCTTTATGAGTCCGGAGAAAAGATATCAAAAGTAGAAATAAAATTTCAAGATCATTTAGATAACATTGACAAATGGTGCAAAATAAATAATATGGCCTTAAATCCAGATAAATCAAAATGTATGGTAATTGGAACAAGACAAAAAGTAAATATTATGAGAAAATTGTATCTTAAGATAAATGAAATAGCTCTTGAAAATGTATATAAAGTTCTGGGTATTTGCATAGATTACAACTTAAAATGGCACTTGCTAATTGACTATGTTTGTAAAAACTTAACGGAAAATTGCCTTATTGAAAACAATATCGTATTTTTTGCACTTTGATATGAAATTATTGTTTTACAATGCATATATATTGCCCATTATGGACTATTGTTGTATTATATGGGGTAAAGGAAACACAAACTACATAAATAATGTTTGTAAGTTACAAAACGAATTGCTAAAATCATTTTACAGCAACCTCAAAGATCTCCGTCAATAAATCTATTCGAAACTCTTAATTGGTTACCGTTCCTTGACAGATGTAAATACCACACGGCGGTGCTTGTTTTTAAAACTTTAAATAACATGGCACCGACTTATATGACAGAACTGATGACTTTATCCGACAACAAAATATATAACTTAAGATCTAGGTCACGAAAAGATATTGTATTATGGACAAGACCTAAAACAAATTATATTAAAGACACATTTTCTTATTATGGCATGAACATTTGGAACAATATACCTTTAAATATTCGTAATGTTAATAACCTTAAATGTTTTAAAGAAAAATACAAAGCATATCTTGATGTTCATATGAGTGAATGAATGAGTGAATGAATGAATGAATAAATATATGAACGAACGAATGATGCAATATACGCATATGTTTAAACAAATTGTTGAGTGTCTGTCGAAAGTATATGAGTTGTATTATTCTAAAAATAACATATTATACATTCATTTTTCTACCTATGCATATCCTGTTGTTGTTGTTGTTGTTGTTTTCTATTTCAGAAGGCCACATTGGAAATAAGATATATATGATTGTTATTGTATGTTCTAAATGTGTAACCTTCTTTAAATAAAGATATTATTATTATTATTATTATTATTATTATATAAATATTTCTATTTATTAATGTCGTTGTTTTGATTTCAAAGTTACAAAATATTTGTAAATTGTTATTAATGCCTTAACTAATCATAAACTTTCAACAACAAAGTGTTTTATCTTCCAGTAGCTTTAGACGGCAAAATATAACGTTACGTTAATTCTATACATTTAACATTATAGTTATTGTGGAAATGTAAAACAACATGTAATACTTACAGTTACATTTATCTAATACAAACTTTTGCTTTAATTTAACATATCAACTAATTTGGATTAAATAACTTTGGTATAATGTCCGATCCTGCACAATCGGTTGTCAAACGTAAGTAGGCATAAAGTAAAAATCACTTAATCATGCAAAATAAATTCGATGCCACATAATGTAATTAATAGGGACGTATGATATTTTAATTAATTAATTTTACATGCATTTTCAAATTTTTTCCCAAATAAAGATTGTGTTTCTATGTTTTTGTGTGCATTTTGTTTTATATTATTCGTCTTAGAAACACTGTTAAAAACAGCTCTTACCGCGGTGATATAAGTGATGTTGTTCTATTTCGTTTCTTTATATCATTTTAATTCAGTTTCAATTTTACTTATATGAATATTGTATTTTTAGAGTATCTTTTAATCTTGAACACTTTTAAATTGAACCATAAAGTATATGTAAAATTGGATTATTTTATCTTGATAGATCGAAATGAAATCTTGCATCTAAATTCATGGAGAAAAAAATGCTAATGAAACGTAATTGCGAAGACGGTTTATTTTTGTATCGAAGAGTCCTCATAGATTTTTCAAATAATGATGCTGTCCCAACCAGGATGTCGCTTGATAAAGGTAAAGGGCAACTTGTTATTAAAATATGTTCCCATGCACGTACGACGAAATTGTAAACTTGAGTTTAACTCCAACCATGTTCCTTTCCAGGTATTTCGCCAACATATTGTTCTTTTTAAATTGATAAATATTCAAGATAAAGAAGAGAATCAAAGATTGGCATAATAGAAACATTTTATTTCTTTGTAAGCTGTTTGTGTAAACATCAAATGACACGCGTTTATGCCTCACACCATGAATTCCCATTTTCAGGAAGTTGGAAATCACTTTTTAGTGCCCAGTCTGATTGAGAAACTTAGACATAGCACCTCCCTTAATATAGATTGGACAGCGGAATAAACTCTGCATTTGTGGATACGTTTATTCTTGGGAAGTCTGGTGTCATCTTAATACATACACACCTTTATACATGTTTGTGATTTCATGCTTAGTATAATGATTCATATTGTAGAGACCATAAGCCTGACTATACTTTGGGGGTATTCGTGATTTTCCGCTGCGTGACAAACAATATTTTTATCTCTAGAAGCCTGATGCCGTCTTTATTCATACCAACCTATAAATGTTAACGTTATTTCTTGCTTTCAATGATTCATATTGTAAAAACCATAAGTCTCGCAATAGTAATATGGGGGTACCTGTGTAAAAGTCTCGCAATAGTAATATGGGGGTACCTGTGTAATTCTGCTACGTGGCCGACGATGTTTTTACGTCATTATACATACGGCAATTATTTAATGTATTAAACTGGGAGCTAATGGGCATAGAAAAAGGGCTATTATTATCACAAAGTTAAAAGGATATAGCTTATAGCAGTATGCTTATAGTTATGTACGGAGTCACCTTTTAGTTTTAACTGCGGTTTGGGCTAATATTGCAACCTGATGAAAATAAGATGTCATCGTATTACAAACCTGTCAATTATGCGTATCCGGGTCATAATGAACATGTATTTGAAAAAGCAAAGTTTTGAACAATATATTAAGCAACGTATATCTTGGTTTATAAGTTAATTGTGCTTGTACAGTCTAGTTAGTTCCTTAAGTGTTAAATGAATAAGATAGTACTTAACTGGTTTGTACCTATCTTATATTTTGAAATGCGTTATGCGTACTTCGTTGTTTTTTACTCAAGTTTGTACTGTATATTGTTTGGGTTTGAGTTTCTTTGATTACCTGTCATTAGGCGTTATTCTTAGGAACGTCCGTCAAACAATTATACGTGTATGTTGGATCATCGGTTGTTATGTTTCACGGTTAAGATTTTATTTAAATCTTATTATTTTATGAATGTAAGAACGGCGGTACAGACATGTATTTCTTCAGCTATTTCTCGCGGAGGGTCAATTATATAGCATCTTTCTGTCTTAAGACGTAACATTTAATTTGAAGATGGATGCCCCCGTATCATTGTGCGGAACTGCATGTTGTTTGCAATGAAAACGCGTGCTTATATGTTTCCGGCTGATTACAATATAGGAGTTTTTATCGCCCGCGAATGAATGACCTTATTATAGTCTTAAGTCATCATTTCCCTGAAAAGACAGGATGCACTCTAAACAACCTGAATAGAGAGAACGTTTCCACTATTATCAAAATGCTTAACTTTGGCTACTTAAAGAAATATAAATCTAATTTCTTGTTGAAATATCAGTAATTCTTAATAATTATTGATTTTACTAATAATTTGGTATATATAAGAAACTGTTTGATAGAAAATATTTCAAACTATCAGTGACACTTAATTCATTTAATGTTTGTTTCAGTTGTTATTTATCTCACAGCGACTTGATTTGTATACTGAGTAAATGATAACATTTTAAAAAATAGAACTTCAGAGTTCCTTAAAATTTAATCTAGACATATACGCATGAATACATATACTCTGCAATAAGATAAAGGCTAAGTATGCATCAGAAATGCTACCAATTTTATTGCCTTGAAACTTTTAGTTTTCAATACACGTGATACACATAACAGCTCGTGATGACCAAGTCATAAATTCATCCTATTGTTATAGTTTTCATAGTAATATACATGTGCTATCTGCAACTATAGTTTTGTTTGCAATCGGTATAATCAGATTGAATAAGTTTTTGTAAAGTAAAACCCCTTTTTACATTTTACTACCATTATGACACAATACTGCAAGTTTAGCGCGGTAATCGTCTACATTAAGGTGTTACTTCTAATTTGCTACCGGAACATCCTGACGCGTAATGTATTATCTGGAACAAATTAAGCGGACACTATAGCTATCTCATCGTAATGGAAAACATGATGTGCAGAAGTACAATGTATACAACATTTATTAGGATGTGGTAGCGTGTTATTGTTTTATAAACAAATGGACTACACTTAAATAGAGCGAAAGATTATGCGATCATCAGATGCAAATCAAAGGTATTAATTTCAGTTTTTCTGTTCAGGCGATATGATATTTAACATTATCATGATTTAATAAGTTGACTTTTTATGCAATATATGTTTATTGTACATCATTTTTTCTGTCCATTATCGTTTAAATTAAGACCCAAAAGACGATAAAGGTTACTTTCTTTTGAATGAAGAAAAAAAACTGAGAGGAAATCTCTGTTGTTTCTTTAGAAAATATAAATGATTTAGTAACATTTTCTTTATCTTTGCACATTGTAAGAATATTGATATAATATCTTTAGATACAAAAAAAAGGATAAAAACATAATAATGAAGCGATTAAAACGATATTATTAAATCATTTAGAATAAAATTATTTTAAATGCGGATTTTTTTTGTATCTATTATGTGAAGAAAATAACAAATAAGTTCGCTGAAAGTCGTATCTTCATTAGCCATGTTGAAAATTGATACAAATTGCAGACACTTGTAAACAATTTACACGAGGTCATGAACTTCGACTAGCCGATAAGTTATTAATGAATTCTCAGTTGTAATGGATAGCTAGAACGATTCAAGCGTTTGATCAAAAATAGGCGAGGTATTCCCTTACTGTTTTATATTTATGACACCTTTATACTATGCTAATGCAGCAGGTTGCAAGAATTTTCACTTATTGTTTCATTTTATTGTAGAATATTATAATAATACTTTAAACAAATGCCAGTGTACAGGGAAAGAGTAAGGAAGATATGTTTTATACAATTCTTGTATAATTATATGAATGAAATACATATGATATGAAAGCATCGTATGGGAGTTATTTTCTTATTTATCTTATTTACGTTAAAAGTTTAAGCTTTTTATAAATTAATAAATACATGTAACATATTAATATATATCTATATATATATATATATATATAAATACAGAATCTGGGTTTACATTTTATAAATCCATACAAAAATGAAGTAACTTTTTTCTTTTATTTCATTTAAATGCTTGTGATCAATAAAACAAATGATGAAGTTTAAGTTGTATTATAAAACGATTAACCGTTGTTTCAATTTTTGTTTTCAGATAAAGGATCTTTAATGTGAAGAAACTGATGTAATAGAAAAAATCAGCAAGATATCACACCATACCTAGATTTCACCAAGTGCTGCTTCTCTGTTTAAGTTGTTTTATTTTTCAGCAATTAACAAACATATCTTGGACAATGGATTACACATGTATCGTTCTAAAAATAAAATAATAAATAAGTGACGACGGAATAATTTTCATTTGTTTTTTTAAATACGCTAACTATAGAAAATAAAAAATTATTCAATTTAAATGGGTTATGGTTAAGTTTCTTTCTATAAATACAGGAATTCTAGTATGAAAATAGATATTTTCGACGAGTGAAATATCAAAACTTTCATGCAACAATGTGAAAATTAATCATGTATTTAGAGAGAAAAATTCAGTTTATTATATACATTTTCTCATGTTCGACTTTTTAAAATTTGAAAGACAATGCTTTAATTTTGTGATGTGGCTGACTTCAGAAAAATGTTGTCTGGCAAGAAACTTGTGAAAATACGGGAATAAGTTTCCCTGCAGTAAAAAGTAAATTCTGAAAGTTTAAAAACAGGAAAAATAATTCTCTACACATTTTAGGTATGCAATATTAAGGATATTTAAGAATATAATGAAAAGAGGAGATTAAGGTATTTTTTCCCTACTATTTACTTGATTGAGAGGTATGAAAATAAATATTTCACCAGTCGTTGAAGACACGGATAAGATATAATAAGTTGATAATCATAAATAAAAAATAAATGAGCAGTGTCACGACAAAACCTACATAATGGGTTTGCGACCAGCATAGATCCAGACCAGCCTGCGCATCCGCGCAGTCTGATCAGGATCCATGCTGTTCGCTATCAGTTTCTGTACTTGTTATAGAGTTTGTAAGCGAACATCATGGATCTGGATCAAACTGCGCGGATGCGCAGGCTAGTCATGATCCATGCTGGTCGCAAACTCATTATGTTGGTTTTGTCGTGACGCGGCTCAAATACCGTAATTATAGAAAATAATAAATTTTCAGTCAAATATATTCTTCCCTCTGTTTCAAAATGAGTGCAGCTATTACAGCCCTCTTTTTTATTTATTTGTAATATGCATATTGATGAAAAATAGGCTATACTGCAGTAAAAGAAAGCTTATACAGACAAAATACGGAAAATGATAAAAACGCATAACATTTCGTCAATATTTCTGAATTTTATTCATACGTGTAAAATAAATAAAAATATGTTTTACATTACATGTTTAATATAGTATAAACAATAGTATCAAGATCAACATGCTTATAGTTTTAAGTAAAGAATTAAATGTGTAGGGTTATTTGATTAACATATTTATGTCCTTAACAATTTGATGACATATTTAATAGATAAATGTCATCATATTTTATATAGCCCATTATTATTATATCTTTTTTATGTGAATTAATAGTGTATGGGTTTTTTTCTCTACTATATATTCTCAAACAAATGTATGTAAGCATGTACCGAAAAATTATCAGATATTTTTGCATTAGTTTTTTAACCCTCCTATTTCATTTTTTAAAAAAAAGTATTGGTCGTCTTCAATTTATTAATAAGGCATTAATATTCATTTGACTCATTTAAAAGTAAGAGAAATATTTTGTTCTATGACTATTCATCAAATAACTCCGAGCAACGATTCCAACATTATCCTTAGAAAATAAACCAATATAGTGGAATATCACCCGCAGAACGGACAGGTACAATGCGTTTCGTCGGAGGTTTAAAAGTTAGGAGAATTATTCCCCTATGTCAGCGAATACTCTCTCTATCTCTATCTGCATGTAAATTTGTTGCTGAAAAAGTGTCTGTAGGTCGACCCCCGGAAAAAGGACATCTGGAATTTCCTTTTTTATTCTGGAACGCATTTAACATACCATTTTGTTTACTAGTTATTCCATGACTTGGTCATGTCGGGGAATAATCTGTTCTGCGCTTTCCCGAATATTGAGGCCCTTAATGGGTTATTTCAGATATGTTTTACTTTTAATTCTTCTCAACGTTACCTCAGGAGACAATCGTGACATATTATAATAATAAAAAATAATTTTAAATTTCGTTCAAACAATATCTCGTTATTGTCTTTTACAAAGAAATGCAAATTAAAAAATATATAAGGAAACGGGTTACGGCCTAGGGAGGAAACTCTACATGAAATGTACAAAAATAGACTTTATGGCTTTTGCAACATGCTACATGATGACCAAAAGGAAAATGTGTGAGAAAGAACAGAATTCTATTTGAATATCAAAATGTGTCATATGTTTAAGGATTATAAAGAATCAATACGTTAATTGAGTTAATAGTGTTAATTTCAATTACACCCCTATTTGGCCTCTTCGTAACAAGCATCGCTGTCGTGTCTACATGTATTTTAGTGACATACTGGCGTTTTCCAGTATTTTAACATTGCCATCCAATAGTCTTAGTTTCCTTGCTTAATTTCAATTTAAGACTTTTCAAAATTTTGAAACACAATGTCCGGTAAATTGAGTTGTCTACACGATTTGTTTCCTCTTTTAATGCCCTACTTTAAAGACACATTTCTACGGTCAAATGTTTACTTTCATGTTTGATAAAGGAATGTTTACGTATATTAAGAACCCACAATTATTTGGCTAAAAATTCATTCTTTTTTATTATTCAAAAAAAAAGTTACCGCGAAAAAACATCATGTTTTGTCCGGTAATATGTAGGATCCCAGTATGCTGTAAGAATTTACTTAAGACTTTGAAACATATATTGATCAGATTGGACTGAAAATAACCATGCGAACATTTATTGGTGTGAGAACCTATATTTTGATGACGTCACAGGGACTGAACCCACATAAAGCTGCAGGACCCGACACCATAAGTCCTCGCATCCTCAAGGAATTGGCAACTGACATCGCTCCAATACTCAACACCATCTTCACTCCTCTGTCACTTGAAAATAGCACCATCCCTTATGACTGGAAGAAAGCCAATATATCCCCGGTCTACAAGAAAGGCAGCAGATATAAACCAGAAAACTATCGCCCTATCTCCCTAACGTGAATCTGCTGCAAGCTCCTAGAACGCATTGTCACCAGCCACATCATGAATCATGCCGAAAAACAGAAGATTCTCTATTGTCTCCAACACGGCTTCAGGAAAGGCAGATCCTGTGAAACACAGCTTCTTGAATTCACAGATGACATAACCCGGAACTTGGAAAATGGCAAACAGACTGATGTTCTCATCATGGACTTCGCCAAGGCCTTCGACAAAGTATGTCACAACCCTTTATCCCACAAACTGGAGCACTACGGCATCAGAGGCAAGACCAACCTGTGGATTCAGGCTTTCTTAAGCAACCGATCCCAATCTGTCTTGGAAGGGGTAACCTCAGATACAGTATCTGTAGAATCCGGCGTCCCACATGGCTCAGTCCTTGGCCAAAGTATGTTCCTTTTCTACATAAATGACATCCCAGAGGGTCTCAACGCAGTCGTCCGACTATTTGTAGACGATACGCTGGCCTATCTTGCCATCACAAACAAGTCTGACTGTTCCACCCTACAAGCTGACCTCGACAAACTAGCTGTCTAGGAAGAGAAATGGAAAATGTCATTCCATCCAGACAAATGCCAAGACCTCACCATCTCCAAGAAAAGAAGCCCCATCTGCCACAACTACACTCTTCATGGTCATACTCTAGAGCACGTCACATCAGCTAAATACCTTGGATGCACCCTGAATAACAACCTAGACTGGGACCAACATATACATAACATTTGTAACAAGGTCAACCGTACCACCAGCTTCCTGCGAAGAAACCTCAACATCGCTTCTACTTCCACCAAAGAAACGGCCTACAAAGCTCTAGTCCGCCCCACAGTGGAGTATGCGAGCACTGTCTGGGACCCCCACGAGAAGGGAGACATACTCCGTCTAGACATGGCCCAACGACGTGCTGCACGATTTGTTAAAAACAAGTACCACAACAGGTCCAGCGTCACAGACATGCTTGCAGACCTTGAATGGAAATCATTACAAGAACGTCGACAGGAGGCCAGATTGATCATGCTCTACAAAGTCATCAACAACAAGGTCGCTCTAGACAGTTCACAACTCATACCCTCCAACTCCACATCTACAAGAAATTCACACAACCTATCCTACAAGATACCCTACTGCCGTACACAATACCGTCAACAATCCTTCTTCCCACGTAGATTGGAACAGCCTACCTCTGGACGCTACGCCAGCCGGTACAGTTGAGTCATTCCGTACTCATCTGTCCCAACTCTATATCTAAACCACACTCTTGTCCGTTTTTAACCTGCACTGTACATATTCCTCACTTTTTGTACTCTTTCTTTCCGTCTTGCGCATTAACCTTGCAGTAAACTTCAGTTAGTTGAAGGTGGCCAGTATATTGGAAGATGAAGAAGAAGAAGCGTCCAGCCGAGCATGACAGTCATGGTTGACATATTCAGATGCTCTAATCTTTGAGCGGTCGTTTTTAGCAGTAATTTAAACTTTTTGAACTTTTAGATAATGAATTTTTTTAACAAATGCACTTATTGAACTGTATGTATGTATGTCTGATATTTGTTGTGCAAGTGCAATTTTTCCAAATAAGAGTCACGAATCGACGAGAGAAAAGCATACTTTTCAAGGACTTCAAAAATTATGTGTTATAAAACCTGAAAAAAGGGAAATCAATCTCACAAAAGTGAAAGTAGCAATTTTTTTTCTGTTAATGACAAATAAATTATTCTCAATAAACAAACAAAGTTTAAATGAAATATCTTCTAGAAATATGATTTTTATGACATAAGCCCGATCGGGCATTTTCACCGTTGACCGAACTGACTTGACAAAATGTGTTTTTGTAAATAAACTCAAGGTTACATCTCTTGTGATATCTTCCTTTAAACTGGATCAAATTTGATGAAAATTGAAATGTTATTAGAATATTTTAACACAGGTAAAAAGATAAAAAAAGAAACAAATAACTCACACATTCTTTCCATAAGACAATGCCGCCATGTTGGATGTCTTACTAACGTAAATGACCGTACCATACCGAAAACTTCGTTTCCGTCAATATATAATTTGATGTAAAATTTAAAGGAAGGCAAAACTCGATTTTTAAACGGAGGTGTTTTATTTCAAAACAAAAAGCGTTTTATTAAAGAGTTTGAATAAAACATCACTATATTTCGTTAAAAGTTCAAACATATTGACTTTTTCGATATTTAATTCAGTTTTGAAAAATGTCTGCCCAAGATGCATAATGCGTATATTCTGAAATATAACAGCAAGTTTTTAAAAAGGCT